>NC_056702.1:16786221-16943721 GCF_018831695.1 Puntigrus tetrazona | reverse complement strand
TACAGATGAAAGCGTGAAGCAATGCCAAATTGATGGAGTAATATTGCTGTCATTTTGACAAATCTATAAGAGACCAAAACTTCCCCAGAGAGGGAGCTCGTCTGAAATCAGCTGTGATTCTGCTGTACAGACAGATGACGCACGGGCAGGTGTGCAGCGCAGGCTTCAGTCCGCCTTTTATGACGCGTGTTTGCTCGAGTGCTTGGGGAACGTGCCATTTGTTTGTCCACAAGCCTTTTTTTTTGGACAAAATTAGTTCCCTGTATCGTACCACGTGACGCCCCGCGAAGGTACCGCAGTCTGAAGCTCTGGTTATGTTTTTTTCCAGACCTTCCTACGTCTGATAATTACAGTGATTAAAACGGTACTGTTAATGTAAACGTTGAAGTCATTTTGCACTGGAACACAATGCCGGTCGATCGACAGTGAGGAGAAACGCACAGTCACCGCGGCGATGCCATTAGTCAACTTCCTGTAAGGCGATACGACACGCTGCGTTCGGCCCGGTCATCCAGCGTCTTTCTTTTGTTTGGTCTGCTTCGAAAGAACGTAGAAAAACCAAACAAAAATCTCTTAAAAGCTGTGCATTCGTTTTGAGAAAAAGGTGATTACGCCGTGCTTTATTTATTTGTGTATATGAACAGATCTTGGGCTTCTCTGTAAAAAGTCCGACATTAAAAATGTTTAATAAATAAAAGGTATTGTCAAACAAAAATCGGTGACCCAAAACTTAAGTCATTCCAAACCTAAAATAAAGAAATAAATAAAGAAATAAAACAGGGTGACGGTTTATTTTAGTGCTTATGTCACACACGTATTATACTAATAGTAATAACAGCAAATTATGCAGAATTACTTGCAACTAACTCTAAGTCAGATAGTTAGTGTGAACTATTATTACTCGTATAACTACACTGTAATAACAGACCGCTTAAAATGAGTTCATAATATATCTCTCTGTCTTCAGTGAATTGTGATGAACGCTCCATTGAGTTTTCAGAGTCCACTACAGTTAATAAGGGATTCACAGCACCTCTCCAAGGCCGTATTCTTTGACGACACAACCACATGGAAAACCGCTTTCTCGTATTATTGCGAATGCCCGACCGTACCTCGGCGCTCCGGTGATTTATTATAAGCTGTTAACACAAACTAACATTCGCCTCCGACACAGAGCCGTCTTAATCTCCTAAATTCTGAAGCTCATTTAAACAGTTTACGTCTATCTATTCGCAACCATCTGTTTGTTCGTTTGTCATTTTTGTGCTGCGGTCGCACAGATTTCTCCAGATTATATTTCGAAAAAAATTTTCAGGCTGTACGGGTTCCAAAGGTTTTGTCTTGCGTGCGCGTTGTTTGTTTGTCCCGTCCTGCGATCCCATGATGCCTCGCTGAGCCGAAGCTCGAGGCGAGGGATGACCTGAGCTCAGGTGACAAAAGGTAATACAGGGAAGGGCAGAGAGCCATGAAGCCCACCTGTTCTCCCCTTTACCCCCTTAACAACTCCCAATAGTCTCAACTATTATCTGTGAAGAAAATGGCACTCAGTCATTCCCCCTCCTAAACCCCACAAAGGCTGCTCACATTACAGCCGAACCCTTTTCTTCCCACACGAGGAACACTCTATTTGTCTCATTCACGTTCAGCACAGGCCTCTGCTTTGTGTGCTCACCTTGGTTTACAGTGCTGCAGAGCTCATGCTCCGACGGGGAATGAGGGACTGGAAACCTGAACCCTTTAAAAAGCGGCTTTGGCCCGCTAGAGCTCCAAGCACTCTTTCCCAACCTGCCCGCTTTATGGGTGGTGACAAAACAACAGCTAACCTTGTTTTTCGTATTTTTCGTTCACTGTTATTATTCTTATTTGGCTTTTTGCGCTCCACTTTAAATGGTTACTCGATAAAGCTGTACAGCGCACCTATATCCGAAGTCACCTTTTTTCTATTCGTGTTCAGTATTCGATACTTAAAATTTATTAAAGGGATAGTTCACCCAAAAACCGACATCATTGTGGACTCATCCGTAAGTTATAAAAAACCTCTATGACGTTCTTCTGTAGGACACACACACAACAAAAATTTTTTTAGAAGGCTTTTGAAATCGTAAGACATTCAATTGATTGGTTTTCATTCAAAAACAGTTTAAAAAAAAAAACAGATTTAAAATATCTTTTTGGTGTGTGTTTCACAGGATGAAGAAAGCTCAACATAAGGATGGGTAAATGA
The DNA here is from genome assembly GCF_018831695.1 of Puntigrus tetrazona. NCBI lineage: Eukaryota > Metazoa > Chordata > Actinopteri > Cypriniformes > Cyprinidae > Puntigrus > Puntigrus tetrazona. The sequence continues at coordinate 16,941,497 of NC_056702.1, read as the reverse complement.
TGACCGTTTTATTTTTTGGATGAACTGTCCTAGCATTTTTAGAACATGTGAATTAGGCTGTGTTTGTTAGGAGCACAAGGTATATCTTATAATGTCGTGTAGACATATTGTCATATATCCACCAATATTTGTTCTTATACAAACCATGTTCAAATTTCTTCAATTAACATATAAGTAAAATAGGTGTTGAACATTTATTAACTGAAGTAGGCCAAATCATTTTTTTCACACTGCTACCTCTATTTGCATTTTCTCTAACCTGTTAGGCTGTATAATTAATTTTATAATTAAAATAGTGCGTTAATTTTACAAAGTCTGAGTGGTTCGCTAATCTGATTAGGACGTTAAACCAAAATTAAAGAGAATTTATTTTGTATGCATATTAGACACGAAAAAATGGCACCCCCGAGGCTGTCAACAAATGTTGCATTGAACGTCAGAACAGCACGTTTTGATCCCCTCGGGGCAGAAGTGAAGTTGCCCCTTTATGGGCGGTTCTGGGCCTCCAGTGCTCTACAATGCGAGCCTAGCGCGAGCAACTGGTTCCGATTAGCGACCGGAAATCCTCGGTACTCTCTGTTAAAAACAATTACCTTGACATGCGTGCGTGGAAGATGGGTGGGAGGCTGCCCTGTTACTCAACATTTAGCTGGCCTGACGATCAGGGGTCCTTGTAAATTCTTTGATCCGACCGCATTTTAAACGAGCCAAATGGGCAACGCCAAAAAATTTTTTTGTTGTTCTTTAAGGTTTAAATTAGTGGAGGACTTTTTTTTATTATTATTACTACTATTGGTAGTAGTGTTATTGATGTTGTTTTTGTTTTTGATGTTGCCTGAAGACCACGAGCTAACGAGAACATCAGTCAGCTGGCCCCAAATCCATGTTTGCGTTTTTGCTCAAAAGAAACTTATGAATGAAGCCACGTGAGTTTGCCTCCCGCAGCTGGTATGTCTTCTCTTTGGCCCAGAACCACCAGAACAAACATTGGGAGAGCGCAAAGTAAACACCCCACTACAAACCCAACGACGCACTGCGACCACAAAAGCAACACGCGCCTCCTGAGGCTAAAGGAAAATCAACAACTCCCCGCTTTTTGTTGACCCACATTATTAAGAGGACATGGGTACATTATACGGTGATGAGCTGGATGAATCGGCCTATACGAAGAAGGGCTATTATTATTAAGAATTGGGATTAATCGTTTTTTTCTATCGTTTATTTTTTTACTCGTTATTCGTTTATAATTTGTTTAATTTCTGCAGCCTACATTTTGATAATTCGTTATTATTTATACGTGAATACATTTTATTTGGCCTTTTACGCAAACTAAGAAATTTAACAACCCGTTTTTTGTTTTGTTATTCGATTTAAGTTTGATCTTGGATAAACAATGAAGCAGGAGGAAACACGGTGCTTTTATTATATGCCAATAGGATTTAGGAAATAATGGTATTTATTTTGCGCAATAAATATATTTGGTTTTGTAAAGTAGACGATGAGCGAGGATATTTCCGTCTGATACGTGAAGTGAATGCTCGAATGTGTTATTTTTATATTAAAATTTACTTTAGCCTACTTTCTTATTTAAATGTAATATACTGAGAATTATTTCAAGGTTATAATACGAAGACCTGACGCTTCATCTGAGAAGATTTTTTTTCTTTCACCATACCTTAGTCCAACAGATTTATAGCGAAAATCTCCATCCCGAAATTGTATAAGAGAAATATGCCATATGAGTTTCCCACTGATTCATCTCAGGATTTTATTGGTGCAAAACAGAATGACGAAACGCTAGACGAGCGTCTTATTAGTTTGAAGAAAAGAATCGCTTTATTAACTGCTTTTGGTTCGTCCTCTGACCAGTTTAACGACTTGGCAAATGTCAGTCCGTAATAGTCTACCACGGTAAAAGCGTACCACTGAGTATTTCTCTGAAAACCAGAGAAAAATGAAGGAGTTTTACTTAAGATTTATACTGTTCTGTTTCCCCCCCCCCTTATATATATGTACAGTAAAAGTGGCAGATCTCAGTCTATATTTGGTACAAAATAAACAAAAAATAAAATAAATAAAAGCTCAGTCGCGATCGCTTAAGAACCGAGGTCCACCAGGCTTGAAGTTAAAGGTCCCAGTAAAGAATCCTGAAGCTGATGCGGGTGTCCTTGCATGCCGTGCACCGACTGAGCGGCGCCGAGGCCGGTCATGGAGTACGCGGACGCGCCGGGGTGGCTCATGTTACCCTGGAGCAGGAGCACGGAGTTCTGGTCAGGACTCTGCGGGGGCGAGAATTCGTCCTCCGAGCTCGACATCAGGGACTTCCCGCCGTCCAGCGGTGACAGCTGGTTCTGTTTGTTAGCGCCGGTGTTGCTGTTCTCGCTGTTCTCTCTGTCAAAAATAACGAGGGCACCGTGGATCAAAAAACGCTGCGTAAATAGTTTTATTAAATGTAATCTAATAACAAATTCTCGCAGATTTCAACTTGGATTCGTTTCACAGTTAGGCTAGAAATATAAGGGATAATTTGAAAACGTGTCTTTGACCTGGCTTTACTGGGGTTCTCTTTATCCTGGCTGTTGACAAAATAAAAACGCGGAGCAAATATAAAAGGCTGCTCCGTTTGATAACAAGTTAATTGCTTAAAACGCCGCTGAATCAACCTGATTTTATTAATGAATGTTTTAAGTACGAGCTGTAGGACATAAATAGATCTCTAAGGCAACAACTCTGTGTCTCTGCGGGGAAAGGCTACGACGCTGATCTGTTCGGTTCTGTCTGAAATAAAGCAGCGCGCTTGGAAACCAAGTAAATATGTCAACGATAGCATCTTCGGCACCGCAGCCTGGGTGCAAAAACGCATTTTCAACGGCCTTACCTTTCTTTCGCCTCCGCCGCGCGATCCCTCTGCCTTCTGTTTTTAAACCAGTTGCTCACTTGTGTGGTGGTCAGCCCCGTGGCCTCGGCCAGCTCCCTCTTTTCCCGCGGAGACGGATAGGGGTTGTGCGTGTACCACTCCCGCAGCACACCGCGGGATTTCTCCTTAAAACAGTAGCTGGTCTCCTCGCCGTCCCATATTGTGCGCGGCAGAGGAAATTTCCTCCGCACCCGATATTTCCCCACCGCTCCCAGCGGTCGCCCCCTCAGTTTTTCAGCCTCGATGTAATGGGCCTTAAGCCACAGCTGCTGCAGCTTCGGGTGGTTGTGCGGAGAGAACTGGTGACTCTCTAGTATCTTATAAAGTTCCCTGAAGTTTCCACGGTGGAAGGCGACGACGGCCTTGGCTTTGAGGACGCTCTCGTTCTTGTGGAGATGGTCGCAGGCCGGAAGAGACCACAGAAAACGGCCGAGACGCTCGAGGTTCCCCCCTTGCTGCAGCACCTCACACACGCACGCGACTTGCTCCTGAGTAAACCCGAAGGAAGGCAACATTGACATGACGTCTGACTCCCGCTACCAGACCGCTCTCCTCTAGATGCTTGTGAAGGAAGCGGAACGGGAGACACCTCCGTTCGCCTTCGTTTAACGAGAGCGATTAGGTCGCCTGACGGGATTTTTTGGGGTTGGAGATGTCCTCTGCGCGCGCCGTGAAGTTTTGGGTGTTTGTTGAAGACAGTTTGCTCACTATCGACTCATGTCGCGCTAAAAGAGCACTGCGCGACTGCTGATTGGCTCTCCGGCTGCCCTATCCCCGGCAGCAGTGCGGAGAAAACTCTGCTTCCATTTCCTCCCACGGGGACTCGGTGGTCTGAAACTGGATCCCCCGTCTCCAGTTCTACCTGAGGGAGCCGGGCACCTCGATACTAATCAATTATAGCAACTGTCTGAAGGCAGCGTTCGCTCCTATTGCACCCAAAGCCATTACATGCTTTTTTAGCCCTTATGTTTTTTTTTTTTTTTTTTTTTGCATCCTAACAGGATTCTAACGCATAGCGTATGTCAAATCACCTGCATTGTCCTCGTTTGTTAACTTATAAGAAAAGACGCTCCTCGACTGAAAACGAATGACTGCAATTCTTACGCGCAACAGAAAAATCGCGCAGTTATTTGCAGTCTCGCGCCATTGTCAAGGGCACACGCTGCGCGCGGGGTCTAGATGCGCGCAGAGATATTTGGAGTCCCATTAAAAACAATCGGCCTCTAGAGCTGGTAAGATAACCTAATGCTAGTCACTAGATAAGTAGCGCCCCCGGCTTTTCATACTGTTCGTACTGAACGTGCAAGGCTGGTAGAATCTCTGAAACGGCGCTGCGTGGTTACACAAAGACTGCGATGTATTTATTTACAAGAAAACCTGAGCCAAAGCCGAGCTAATATCAATAAATTACCGACTTCAAGTGCTCGACGTCTGCTGTTTATTTGAATTACATAAAATCGGTAAAACAAAAAAGAAAAATAAGCCATAAAACGGCTAAAAATGCAGGCTATTTGGGTTAGAATTTACCCTAGTATTTTTATATTCAGTTTCTACTTTTGCATTCAGGACAAAACAACACATAGCCTAAATGATTCGTGTTCTATAGGCTCCGAGAAAAATGCATTCTCCCCAACTCTTTCTTTCTAGTCCTCTCTCGCCTCTGTACAGTGAAATTTAAAACCGGTGCATTAGTAAATGAGTTCTGTGTTCGGCGAGGTCTTTGCCATCCAGACGCTGTTTTAAGGCATAGATCGCGTTTCTTTATCTTCGTCGAAATCTGCAACCTGACACCAAGGCGACGCAAAACTCACAATCACTCACCCAGAATGGAGCACCTCTTTTAATTTAATTTGAGACGCGGCGTTCATTTTTAAGACGCTCTTTACGCACGGGGCCGTTAATGCGGACCGGCCTGTACTCGAGGAGCCTCCGCCGTTCCTTCTATCTGGCGCTCAAATGATCTCGCAAGCCTCGAGACGTTGACATGAAACGCGGTCTTAATCGGTTTTAAGCAGTCAGTCCGTACACCTGTGAAAACAACTTTTTGCCCACTGTCTCCGAAGGGTCAGAGAGGAGCAGGCTAATGAAAGCTGCCCCATCCATCTGTCCCGAGAGATCACCCAGAAAAAAAAAAAAAAAAAGAAAAAAAAAATATATATATATATATATATATATATATATATATATATATATATATATATATATATATATATATATATATATATATAATTATTCACTGTATTTAAAATTTGCTATTTCATTTTTAGAAAAAAAAACATTTGTTCCCGTTTTAAAATTATTGCACGATTAAATCTTACAAAACGGCTTTGCTTTGTCTGCATATGCCTACTTTTTTTTTTTTGCGAACATCTACGCTCTTATTATTTTGACTTATGTATCACGTTATTCCTTATTGGATTAAATGTAGTTTCTCCGGTTTGCAACGGTGGTTTCCCAATTCGTAACCGATTTTCCATCGCTGTATGTGACCGTAGACTTTATTGAATTTAACGACATTTAGGTCTCTTCGTCGGTAGGGTCAAGTATCAGCTTCAGTGTAACAGCACACGGGCCTGTGATTGACGGCGCTCGGGTTGTCGTAATGTCTCCACCACATTGCGGCGCGCCCCCTCCTTAAACCTCAGAAATCGAAAGGCCGTGCCCGTTCTCAGGCCCTGATCATTTCAAGATGTGCTCTTTTATGGCCTAAAGGCGAGGGTTGGCAAGGTCGACGCTAACTCCTGCACACATACCAATGGTAAACACACCATAAACTGCTTCCCTCGAAAAGACACCACGGTATAGGCCATACGTTGGATAACAATGAGGTCATTCTCTTAAAGCGCGTTTCGGTCACGTCCGTGATTCTCCAGACGTATTAAAGGAATAGCCCGAATGCAGAACGCTGTGTTAAACCAGCGACAATTTCATTCTTATTTTTCAGCAGTTTGACAAAATTGCAGATTAACATCAGAGCAATCCAAAAAGCAGACAAACAAATGCATTCCAAATAGATGAATAAAAGCAACTATTGGAAATCAAGAGTGTCAAAGAAGGTCGGAGCTTAAAGGACTCGTACGTTTAATTCAATTTAATCAAAAAGAGGGACATCGGGTAATGGGACACTAATGCTTTATACTCTGTATATTTTCTTTGACATTGCAGATGTGACATAATGAGGATAACAAATCAGTCAACTGCAGAAATGTCAAAAATGCCCCTTGCTTAATTCCTAAAATTGATCACGATAATGGGTGGTTAATATAAACTAATGGGCTTTCACAGTTCACCATCATTCATTTGGTAATGCAGATATTTCGTGGATAATGTTGGCGTTGAGGTCTGTTCCGTATAAAGTCGTTATTTATAGCTTTACTGATATTCTCCTGGGAACCAGCAATTCTTGAGGACTTGAGTTTTTGTGCACTTCTCTGTGATTTTGCGTGCTTAAATGTGACAGCAAGAATTAAAGGCTTTTCAGGGATACCAAATATTTGGGGTTTGGGCATGGCACCTTGCTCTTCTCGGTTTATAAAAAACATGAAAAACTAATGATGAGGATTTGTATTATTTTAACACGATCTTTGTAATATCTTTCACTGCTTCTTGTTTTCTAAGCAGATTTTCATTTACTGCACTAGAAAGACATAGATTTGTTTTCTCGTGTCCTCAGCAGAGGACATTAGGACGCTTTGTTTTCATCTCCTGGGGAGACACTACAGATTAATTACATAGCCTACTATTTAAAAAATGTTCCTATGAAATAAGATACTTCTATGAAACCTATTTTGGTATTATTTGTATTACCAGTTGCTACTAAAAACATGTTATTTAAAAAAAAAAGACATTGTGTAAGGTTGTGAACTCTTTTTAACCAATGCCTTCATAAACTGTATGATTATAAATGTCTTATTCGCCATTTTATGCAGTACTGACATTATATCATTTTTTACAGTTATCTTGATATAACAAATTAGTAAATTAACAAGAAGGTGTTTTGTAGGACATGGATACTGCACACTCATGATATGAGCATATACTTCTCTAGGTGTTTTCTCTTATTGTTTTTTCCTCATTCTATCAGAAACATCACTGATAATGATCTGTTCCTCGTAGTTATTTCAGACATTTTCCTCAAGAAGTAGCTCCAAATGTTGTCTGCATTTTTTCGCTAGTATTTTATTTTGAGAGCGGTGTTTTTATGTGTGGTACTGTCAAGAATTTCACTACACGACACCCCTCGTCTGCATTCATTTGTGTATTTCGCTCCTGATCTAAAGTTTGCAAAGCCACAGAAGAGCTAGGCCAGAAAGCTCTCAATACAGCATTTAAAAAATGTTTTATATACATCCCTCACATTTAATGAATCATTGACATTGAAGACATGCAGCACTGCCCCCTGCTGGTTCGGATGTTTTTGCCAAAAGTGAAAAATTAAAATGAAAGACGAAATATATTGTCAACTTTTTGTAATAAAAATATAAATATTTTAAACATGGATAAATATTTATATAAACTTTGTTTCTGTAATGATTGTGATAACGGGCCTGTCTGGCAAATGCTTTTATCCTCATACTGACTCAGTATTATCATAAAACAAAAAAAAACTTTAAACATAGTTTTTTGTTGTTGTTGTCTTGATTTAAGAGGGGGTGTACAGAAGTGGTGGGTCTCAGACCCAGTTGCCCCTTGACCTCACATTAGCACAGTGTATAGAGCTGTGGCGCAGTGGGCACGAGGGTCCGGTTACATGCGCTTCACAGTCTGCTGTGCTTCGCTAAATGTCACACTTTGAAACCTCCAGAAAAAGTCAGGGGTCAGGTTCTTTAATAAGCCCGCTTCTGCAGGGTTCCTCCTTTTTTTATGAGCCGTCTTCTCCGGGATTTATGAACATCTTCGCAGTTTTTAAAAACACGCACTAAAAATTGCTGTCTTGTGAAGCGTGAATCTCTTAGTACTTCCTTCATATCTGCTAAGCCGTTAAAAAAAGTGTGACTTTGATGCGCTTTTTCTCATATGTAATATTTGGTTGACTTCATTCACACAGAATGACCGTTCCTTGTACTTTACGTTCTTTTGGTGAAACTGGAGAGCGAATTAAAAGGAAGGTGTTTTTCTTCTCTCTGGTGCCTTTTGTTATAAAGGATGAAAGCGCTTTAAGGTCGCCTAATAAACCATCCCATTCACGGTACAAGGAGATGGAGTGACGTATTTTGTATTTAAATAATACAAAAAAAAGCAACATAACACCACTTCCCATGAAGCACACAGTGACATATAGTCTGCCAAGGGGAAATAGGGGACATGAAACACACATGTCCCTCTTTCTTGCGCCCACCAGTTCTTTGCTCAAAGCCCCAGACAATAGTGCTTTCTTACCCTTCAGTATTCCAGGAGGCGCCATCTGATACCTGGCAATCAGCTAATCTGGTGCCCTAGGCGACAGGGTCACCTTTGGGCAGGTAACAATAGATTCTTTACCCAATGTGCTTTTTTGTCTCCTCCTTTGTGCGAGGGAGCAAATCCTACCTGGGCGCCATTCAGTTAGCGCTGACTCACACGGACCGGTGTAGACAACTGTGCGTCAAGAGAAGGAAATGTTCCCACGCCAGTAAACCGACATTGGCTCCTACTTTCACACTCTTATGAGCAATCGCAGTTTGTATAAATACTGGTCCCATTAATTTAATTACCTGCTGTCTTATTGCATTATGCGCTACAATATCTAGATACGGAAGTACAGAGAGACGGTCGTGTTTAGTAATGCTAAGAAGGCGGCATATATCTTTTATCACCCTTTCATAATCTACCAAATGATGATGAGCCTGCGGAGTTGGAGCCAAAAGTCTATTCCTGCAAGATCATGTGAGGACGGTTCAGGAAATCTAATAAGGATATGTAACTTCTCCTCATATACTCTGGCTTTTTGGATGACCTTTACTTTGAGTAATGTCATGACAGGTACCATATGACACTTTAAGAGTGAGCAGGGGCTTATTCAGCTGCCAGGCTTTGGCTAGAGATCACAGAGGACGCCCCTGGTGAGAACACAAGCTTGATCTCCACCATGCTGCATATGTGTTCGTCCATGCATTAGTAATGTCTGAGATCACCGCCAGCCATCCAGGGGGTCCAAGTTGTAGCCTGATCTGGTTAAATGGATAGAGTCTTGGATGTCCTTTAGACAGACATCGCGCCTGCCATTGGTTAAAAACATATAGCTGACTTACCTGGTGCTTCCAATAAGAGATGAATCATTGAAAGTGATGTCATTCCCGTTGCTTATTGAATTATCAGGCTCAGAACTCTAATGTGAAACACCGGTGTCAGTGACATAGACAACCCTCGGATCATTCATTATATATGTACAAATATAAATATTTAATAGGGTGGAAGGGTTTAGAAAAATAGGTTTCTTTCAAGCAGGATTGACGTTTTAAGGTTTCTTGTGGTTCTTGCAGTATGTACAGAGCTCATTTCTGGTGTAAAGGTGCGGTCACATAGCAAACGTTCATGGCTGAACAGATGCAGATTTGTATATTGCGCACTGCTCACACAGAAGTCACTTTTAAACCAAGCAGCTTGCTGTTGGTAAGCAAATTTGTGTGACTAACTTGAGCCTGCTGCCAAAACGGTGTGAGGAATCTTTCTCCCTCATGCAAATTTGCCGATATTAAATTGAAATTCTTACTGTAATTCAGTCATGAACATTTGCTGGACTATGTCACTCATGAACGTTTGCCATAAATGCGACCATGCACCTCATGGATATTTATCGTGCCCTACAAAGCTCACAGTGCATTTTCTAACGCTAAAGGAAATGAAAAACACGTCCAAATCATTGCAAAACAGTCGTCACACAAAGAAACAAAAACAAACACTTGTACTTCAGTTGTTCCTGATGAATTCTTGCAAACAAATGGCTTGTTTTCTAGCCTAGCTTTCTAGCATGTTAACAGTTTATAAAGAAGGCACATGTGACCAGTTGCACTAATGGTCAAGAGTATATACTTGAAAGTCCACGTTGGGAAGCGTAGAAAGAGAGTTCGAATCCAAAATTCTGTAACATAAAAGTCCAACATAACAAAATAACCTTTATCAAATTTGCATTGTCACACTCAAAGAATTTAAATACAAAAGACCATAAACAACAACAACAACAACAACAAAAAACGCATCTGTGCTTCAATAAAATCTTGTTCAAACAAAACAATCACGATAAAGCTGCATTTTTTGATTCCAAGCACGTTTGTGCTTTTTAACTGGTCTTTTAGTACATTTTTATGAGGTGAGAGTAAAGACAGTGCATGTAAATAATCTTCAGAAGGTCAGTGCATTGCCTGGTACATTCTGCAGCCCTCTTAGTGCAAGTTGGGATATCTGAGGACAGGAAGGCACTGTTCGCATTTTATATCCATCATCAGGGTTCAAAATGGTTTGTGCTTACAAAGTCTGTAAGGGCACAATGGGGCGCGACAAAACCAGTGAAATGCAGCTCTTGGTTGCTAACGGTATCATCATAGGTCACTTCCATCATCGTCCATCTGAACAGTCTGAAGCTTGGCCAGCTCTTTCCCTTCCAGGTCCAGATCCCCACAAATAACCCTGACTGGGCCTTCTCCTGCCCTAGACACAACTTGCAGGCTGTTGGGCAGCTGAACATCTTGAGATCTGTAGTCTGAAGACAGGGCTACGCTGTCCTCCTGAAGGCCACGTCCAGCTTGATTCAGAGTGTGGTGTACCTCGTTGCCGGAGAGGGCAGAGGTGACCGTGGCTGTGACGGTAGGGGGAAGTGAACCACCGGTAGAGGAAGAAGAAAGGAAAAGGGAGGCTGTGTAGCCCAGGTTGCTGCCTTGCTCCAGGGGCATTTCGAAAGGGTGAGTGTAGCTTCCAGACACATCCAAAGGCTCCTGCTTCACAGTCTGGGTGTAAAGAAGGGTTTGGCTCGAGTGTTGAGGAGAGTCACTGACCACGTTCCCCAAAGGAGCAGAGCCTGCACAGGGGGGATAAAGAAGAAGATCCAGTTTAGTAACGGTAGCTCTACATGTCTGGCAAGCTTCATTAATTATTGAATATGCGCGACGTGTCACACTCTCAGTCTGTATGTGGTTTCGTTAATTTATGATTTCGTTTTGAAGGTCTTTAATTGATCGAACTGCAGCACAGCGCCCACATGAACTCCTTCTCCAATTTACTAAATGCTATATAATTACTAAATAAACAAGAATGAACACCAGATGGTATGTTAAAAAAACCTATTTAAATATATAATGTCTTATGTAATAGCTCAGACAGTGTTTCAACTATATGGAAAGAGGACAATAAAACAGTTAATAAAACTTTAGGAAAATCACTAAACGTCCATAGTAAGTAGTAAGTACTATTTCCATAGTAGTTATTTTAGACAAAAGCATACTGCAAAATAGTGCTTAGGTATATAATTTATTAAGTATTACACCTGCATCATATTTTGTTGATGAATTAATTATTTTACGTATGTCTGAATACATCTGATTCTGTCAAAAATGTACGATTATAATCTTTATTTTCTCAGAAAGGGGAGTTGTTGCAGTATTTCATATTATGTATAAACATGATAATTAAATAATATTTCATGTGTGCTAGAATACATCTAATTTTGTCAACAACAAAAAAGGTTTATAATCTTTAGAGGCTATTCTATCACAAAGGGCAGATAACGTTTTGTATTTATTATGTAGAAACCGGATAATTGAATAATTTTTTTTATTAAGGCATAGACTTTCCTTAACTTAGAACGTCAAGTTAAAACCGACTCCACTGAAGATGGAGCAGCTCGCATATAGTGCTGTACTTCAACCCTAAACACTTTGGCCGAGACATCAACCCTTTTCAATTTAATACAATGTTCTTTTAGTTGGCAATAGCCACTAACAACTCAGTTGAGACTGGATGAGCGAGAAAGGACGGCGTTAAGGTGTGATCTGTTTATCCAGATGGGACTCCTTTGTTGCTCTCTCAAGAGGTTTGCTTCTGTCCCTCTCTGTTTCTTTCCTTTCATTACTTCGGTCAATATCTCTTTGTACCTCTCTTGCTTCTTTTCTTCAGAACTTTTCTAGTGAACTGTAAAATGAAACACCTTTTTCATTTTCTGTTTGCGGTTAGACTTGCTATGATTTCCTTGTAACTCTAGAATGTGGTTCTTGGCACATGTCTCTTGCAGTGACAGCCTCTGGCTTTCGGCCAGACACTTTTCTTCCATTAGGCTTGCACAAATGTCTGATAAATAATCACAGCGCCCAAACCCCTCCCCTTCCCCCCTTCACACTCGCTCGCTTTCTGAAACCAGAACCAAGTTTTCTACAAGTTTTCTTTAGCTTCCCGCAGACATTGCTTGTGGGAGAGGGTTGTTGTATAGAAGGGGTCAGGAATATATTTTCTTTCCATCTGACTTATACGGTTTACTCGGTCCTCTTTTGTCATCTGGACGGCTGCGCGGAAGAAAAATCTGAAACCGTATCTCGCAACTTTCGACTTCATAGACAAAATGGTGCTGCGGGGACATTTCCATTGTTTCTTTGTATTTGTGAGGCACTGGAGATCAAACTTTTGTGTTTTTACGAAGACATGTTTTATTGAAATGCCTTGAAAATTACGGGCACAAGGAAACAGGGTTTTGGCTAAACAATTTTAATATCGTCTTTTTCTTGCTGGATCGTTTGGGCCCAACTGTTTTCCTTCTAAATCAAAAGTTCAGCCAGGGGTGGGTTTGTTTTTATGTGGCTCGTAAACTGCATATTAAAGGATAAAACAGACGAGCGAGAGAGGAGCAGAACGCAGCTAGCCTTGCTGTTATTGATGTGGCCATAAAATATTCATGGAAAGAACCATTAGTGAGTGGTTAGGGCCATGGAGGGGAGGTGGGGCCCGTGTTGAGAGACTGCGTTTGGTATGATCCTCTAAGCCAGTTGACCTGGACCCCCACATGCCTCTCACAACTTCACCCACAATGCACTCCAACTGCCCGTGACCCACAAGGCTCTCTTGCAAAACCTCTGCTCTTTTGCACCGAGCTCTGCGGTCACTTTTGGCAAGCTTAACCACATAAATGTTCGGTCACAGTATTCTCCAAAGTGATGATGTAATTACTCTGGCTCTCGTGAGCTCACTAGAAGCGCTCGGACTACTTTAGATATTGTTGTTATTGTATCTTCAAAGACATATGCTTGAAACGCAGAGGCGCAAATGAACCATTTTGAACTGGAAGTGTCAGGAAAACATTATGTATACACCCAATTTACAGAAAGAAATAACCCGAAATGAAACATTCGCTCATTAATTACTCACTCTCATGTTATTCCAAATCTGTATGCTGACAAAAACCCATGCAATAAAATTTAATGGCATCCAAAACATAATTGAACCCCATGACATTTACTATATGCACAAAATATCTTCTTTTGTGTTCTGCAGAAGAACATAAGTCAAACATATTTGGAAGAACATGGCAGTTCAGATTTTGGGGTGAACTTTCTCAGTATATCAAATAAATGGCCTCCTACCGTGAGTGGATGATGTTGTGGATGGGGGCAGCATTAAAGGAGGAAGCCCCATGGTGGTTTCACTTCCAGGGAGATTGACCACACTGTAACTGCTGAGATGAAGGCCTCCTGAGGTAGTGGATGGAGTGGAGGGGGCCGAAGCGAAGGACACCACTGAAGAAATGACTCCATCTTCAGCATTGGAAACCAGAGTCTGCATGGCCTCCAGCTTTCCAGAGGCAGTTTCAGAAACCCCCATCGAGAACGGAGCATAAGACACAGAAGACCCACCTAACAGCCTCTCCTGACTGTGATGGGAGACCCTCTGGGGATCAAAGGTCAAGAAATGGCCGCTCGTGGCGCCAAGTCCATTCAGGAGAGCATTGCTACTGTGTGACTGAACGTAGGCTCCACCGTTGATGTAGTGAGCGTTAACGCTTGCCAGATCACCGTTAAAACTCATTCCTCCAGCTATGTGTGAATGCATTTTGACATCACCGATTTGTTGGATGACGGTTGTTCCTCCATCCGAGTAAACTGTAGGGGGGGCTGTTCCGTGTGCGACTGAGCTAGAAGAGCCGCTGGAGAGGGGACGTGGTGACAAGTCCTCCTGGCCTTTACTGGACTCATCTTCTGTACTGTGATTGCCATCAGACTCACTGAAAAAAAAAATTAAGAAACACACAAATGGTTTATTTTTCGCTGTACTGCTCGAAAGCATGAGATCCTACTTTTTTCTACAAAGCTATGAATTTGCAGTGTTATGATTTTTTTTTTCAAATAACTGTTGCGGTACATTATTTAAATACGTTCAATAAACTTACTTATTAACAGTAATCTAAATCCGAAAATCTAACTTTGTAATTCTGCAAATTAATTTCTCGGTTTATTGGTTTTTCTCCTAATCAGTGAATTAAAAATACTTTGTAATTTCACAATGAAGAAAGTAGCTTTATCGGTAGCGTTATATGCACTTGTGTTGGAACACTTTGGGAAATAAACTTTTCTAAACAAACTGTTGCAATCACTAACACTATTAAAGTCGACCTCTGTGCTTCTAAAAGCAGACCGCTATAATAAAAATCATTTTCTGTAAATATCTCAGTCATCGTTTTTAAAGTGGACCTCTTGCCCCCGGGGGTCAAAAATCAGATAAAAGGATCTGAGGTCTTGGAGGCATTTGGTGGGTCTCTTTACAGACTATGACAGCTGCGGGTTCATCGTTCAGAGTGACTCGAGCAGCCAAGCCGAATCTATACAAAGAACATATTGACACGACAAGCCGCTGGTCTTTTCTCGTCCAAAGAGCTCCCGTAAGGAGTTCATGGACATCTTTATTCAAACAGTGAGTAATGATCTTTGTCAGGCTTTGACAGTGCAACATCAAAGAAGCGCTTACTCTTGACGCGTACGGAAAAGCCTGGCCTCCCTTATTTACGAGTCTCAAGATTTATTATTCACGATAAAAGCAGCGTTTCGCCGGCGTAATGGCGAAGAGTTGTTTCCGCGGCAGTCTGAAGGCTCCGAACGATCTGCAAGCAAAAGTTTGCAAACGCTTATCTGCCTCAGATGCCTCAAGCTGTGAAGAGGATTTTGGCCACGTCAGGAGATTGAGTGCAGATCTCTCTGACTGATTATCTGGGTGGGACAATGGCTTTAAAATCCAGAAACAAACATAGACAATGGCTATGGTAATGTAATGGCTGATCATATCTAAAGTAAACCTAGGGTCTGTTGGGGCTGTATTCGAAAGCGGCAACATGTCTGTTAAAATGTTTGTCAGGTCTTTTGTTTTGCTTATCCAATTAATGTGGCCCTTTTAATTAAATCTGACAATTTATGAAACGCCTACCTCGATAAAAGAGGCTTGAGATAACGACTCGAAATATGGGAAGGGAGAACTTTTAAGCAATCATCTAAACAGGGTTTTCTGCTTGAAAAAGTAGCAACTTTTTAATTGTCTGCGTCCAAACAACCATCCGTTCCAAACGTGAAGGTTATTTTTGTTAAAGAAACATAACCATGCTTTAATTAAGAAAGCATCTGATTCTTTGACGAACCGAAGAACCGCTGAAGAACCCAAACGCGTCACGGTCTCCACGTTCTTCAGAACTGCTCCTCATTGAAGCGCTCAAAGCTTCGTATTTCAAAACACTGGCGAAACGTGTCCTCCATTCGCTCTCGTGCATTCCATCATACGTTTTCCGCTCTCGGTTAACGACTTAAATATAACCGCGGCTTACCTTTTCGACTGCGCCTCGGATGGATTTCTGTCCCTCTGCCTCCTGTTTTTGAACCAGTTGCTGACCTGCGTCAGAGAAAGTCCTGTCATTTTGGCCAGATTTCGTTTCTCGGCCGGAGACGGATACCGGTTCCGCTTGTACATATCCTTCAGCGCGTTCCTAGACCTCTCTTTAAAACAATACACGGTCTCCTCTCCGTCCCAGATAGTCCGAGGCAGCGGGTATTTCCTGCGCAAGCGATACTTGTCCACGGCACCCAGCGGTCTGCCCCGCGCCTTCTCCGCTTCGATGTAGCGCGCCTTGTACCACATGTCCTGCAGAGACGAGTGGTTTGACGGGCTGAAGCTGTGGTTCTCCAGGATGCAGTAGAGCTCTTGGTAGCGGGCCTGGTGAAACGCGACTATCGCCTGCGCTTTCAGGATGCTCTCGTTCCCCCGCAGCAGGTCGCTCTGCGGCAGTGACCAGAGGAACCTGGCCAGGCGCTCCACGTTCCCGCCCTGCAGCAGCGCTTCGCAGACGCACGCGACCTGCTCGGGGGAGAAGGCCAGCGAGGCCGGCGAGCAGTCCAAAAGTTCGGCATTCTCCATCGGCAACTCCGCGGGGTCCAGCACTGACAGCTTGACACTCCCACGATTCTCCCTCTTGATCTCATCGGCACTAATGACCTCGCTTGAGGAAGAAGACATTTTGAGCGCGTCCTGATAAGTCACTCCTCTGGGTTTCAGGCAGCACATCAGGCGATCGGGTTTCGCCCCTCCATCCAAGCGCGATCAGGTATCTGGCCGCTGTGTGGTGTGGATAAGATCTGGCGTCCCCCGTTCCACCACAAGTTTAACTCCGCAGCCCACGTTGGAAAGGAGTCCAAGTCCTGAGCGCGTTTTGATTCGCCGCCCTGCCTCTGCGGGGAGGAGCAACTGGGATACGAAGACAAATGTTTGCGCTGGGAACGTCCATCAAGCGTGCGGTGGGAACGCGGGTACCTGCCAAAGGTAATGCAGGCTGCGCTACGGCCACACGTCCACGGGGCACGCAGGACATCTCGCGTTTTTAAACCATCAAAATAGTTGCTTCCTCGTGTCATCACTCAGTATTTACTCCAAACACGACTTCTATTCGACAGCTTCCCTTTAAAGCGACGAATTGTATGATATCATTGCACGACCATCCCTTTCCAGAGGTGATAGTCCAAGTTATTACGTAAAACATAAATCGAAAACAGACTTTGAGATATATACGAAAAGTCGTGAAATGATGATCGTGACGATTAAATTATTGGTATCATCTGAATAAGCATATTGGCTTGTTTAGTGATATAAAGCATACAGCTTTCACTAGCTTTCATCCATATGTTTAAAATACAAATATCACGAGCAGAAGGGGAGGGTTGTAACATTTTCCATTTTACTTGTCTATATTTGCCACAGCTGTTAGTATGACTCTCACACACACAAAATGTAATGGTTTTTTTTTGTTGTTGCCTGCTTCATGTTTTTTTGTATTTTAATTTGATGTTAAAATTAACTAAAACATTTTATTATTATTTTATCTAAACGTGTTAAGTGAAAATAATCATGGTATGACGCCGCTCTTTAATTGGCATAGTTACGAGCTAATTTCTATATTTTTAAACTACCTCAATTTTTAGCAGATACATATGGGAATATTAGGCTATATCAAAATTTGAGACGCGTAGCAAAAAAAGTTTCAGTGGTTGAAAAAAGTGACTTCTATTTGACGTTTTTATACGATTCAGTTCATTGCTTAATTTCATCGCGTATGTTTAGACACATTTTGGTGAGAGGAACCATTATTTTATAGAAAGCTTCACCTTCAGCTAAGTAATAATAGCTCATCGCAAAGCTACTTATTCATCTATTGTTCTGCAGTTTGTATAAGAAGCAGATTTTTTGAATCTCAAATGTAGCACTGCGATTCTTCCAACTGTTTACGTCTGTCCATTTGTCAGACAGACACTGACAATCTGCCTTTTGATTGCACTCTTTTTTTTTCAGTTTGTCATGCTGTTTACTGGAAACCGAAGGTCTGAATGGGAGCCAGCAACCGCAACAGCTGAGAGGAGGCCCCAGAAGCCTCTCACAAAAGCAGAGGGAAGTTTGACGTGATTGCATCCCTAAAATTAAACCCAGCACAAACAGAATACCTGGCAGCAGCTCTGGGCACAACCCTGCATTAACATGCTCTTTGGTATTATGGAGGTACGTAGGTATCAGGCTTTACCCCGGTTAGCGATTATAGAAGCTCATGCCTGTCCCTGGGGAAAGGCAGTAAACTAAGTCTATCTTCATCCCCATCAGGAATGGACTATATAATGATGAGAGCTGTCGTGAAGCTGCGTTATTGTGTTACAAACATCAGGATAAGACCTCTTTGCAACCTTGGGAGGAGTGCTCCGCTAAAACGACCACATTATTGCCTTTATCCCTTAGATTCCCAGTTTAGATTAGGTGAAGTGTTGTTGCGGGCAGGGCTTTTGTTAGAAGGTAAAGGGTTTAATCGCCTGTTGGAAACCATTGGCGACAATGATGTCGTTTTTTTATTTTCCCTTCGCGCTTTAAGTTTGTTGTAACTTTAATTTTTCTAATTTTTCTTTGAAATGATGCTATCTCCAATCGGGGCGTGATGAAGCGTTGTGATATGAAGCGTTTCATTACAATCAATCATTGTCACCAGAGCTGCGTGAGTATGCGCACACATTTTTGATTCATGTTTTACGTGCTTTTCCGCCGCTTGTTCGCTCCATTACTGTTGGTAGTTTCTGGACGCTGGCTTCTTGGGTGGCTTGTGAAGATTTTCTTGGTTTAAATCCTTGTGCAAGAGCGGGATGATAAGTGTCTCGTAGGGGGCTGGGTGTTGGAATTCATCAGAGAATTTCCTGCCAATTTAAATCCTCGGTATACCTGGAGCTTCAGCAGATGATCCAAAACACATGCAACCAAATCCATCACAATGCTTCAGTCAGCTGGCCAAAATACACCGAGCAGAGAGATAAAGAGAGACGGACACAAAAGGAATAAAGCACACCCCAAATAGTTTCTCTAAAATATGTGATCATTCACTCATTCATTGCGTGATTAAATCATTATTTTATTTGCTATTATTATTTTTATTTAATATAATATATTATTTATATGTATCATATACTGTTCATTTACTTTGTTAATATTATTATTTTGTATAGTTGTTTTCTATTTATTATTTCTTTTATGTATTTTATAATTTTTTTAAACATTGCATTGTTTAAAATATCAAAACGTAGTCGGTTTATTTATTTTTGATATTATATTACATTGCATTTTTAAATGTGTTTTTATTATTGCTTTGATTTATTTTACTTATATAGAAGATTCATCAAAATTTCAAAGCTTTTAAATATGATCATCATTTGATGAATAACTTTTTATGTCAAGGTATATAGTGGATCCCTATTTCTCTAAAATATGGTCACCACCCGCTGTCTGTTTCATTGCTTTTGGCATCTCCACATGTGCGACACTGGTCATGAAAGAATCCTTTGTGGCGCTGCAACTGCACAGAAGCAACCCACCCCAACCTCTCTGCAACCTCCACCCTTCCCTCCATATGTTCCCAATACATCTAAACCTGTGGCCTGGGGGGCTTCCACTAAGCACCTGCCCCTAGCCAGGCTACAATAGGGGCTATTCTTCAGGAAGAATTGCTGATATTCCTAAATCAACCGTCCTATCAGTGATGATGATTTAGGAATATCAGCAGGATATGAGGAAGTGGGTTAGGTGTCCTTTTATAGTTTTCTGAAGGTGATGGACTGTGAGAGAGCTGATGTGTGCATTTGTATAAGCGTGTGTTTGTCTATGTTCTTTGTGTATCTGTTTGTGCACGTCTTTTAGTTTCCCCCATGGCTGGTTTTACCAGTCTTTCAAAGGGAATTTTTTTCAGTTTGTTCGCACCATGCAGTAAGCTGTTATCTGTAAGATCAATGCATGCTAAACGTAGGATAAAATGCCCTTGATTTGACTGTAATGCTGAGTTTAGGATGGAATGTAAGCAAAACGAGCCAGCGCAAGCATTTTTTTTATTTCTTCTGACAGAGGTTTGGCACAGCATCTTCAGATATGCTTGTCTTTAAAAATGATCAATTTAACTTGCTTCACAGTTTGAACCGAGTTCAGCTTCCTCACTTCACCAGAAATGATCTCATCATGACTGAGTGTCCCGATGTTATGAAGGTTTTATATGAATACCAGGGCCCATAGACACTTTGATGTGGTCGTTAAATATGTTGCATTCAAAATAAAAGTATAGCAAGTTATATAAAAATGTATTTGTAATTTTATTAGTCCACACCACAGTTATGATGATAATGACACAGAGGAACAATATTGTTGAAATCAGGGTACATTTGCAAGAAACCAGTAGTGCTAAAATGAAATAAAAAAAATAATTTCAAGCATTTTTGAAACATTTTGTTTACAGACTACATTGTCAAAATGGTCCCCATTTACACAGATCCCAAAAAATGTGCATGCCAGGCCAGTAGATGGCGATGTAACTTTTTAAAAAATCAAACAATACGCACCTGCGCACATACAAATATGCATGATATAACCGTTTCACAATTTCGCCTTTTCGTATTTTTTTAGCATTCCATTTTAAAAATGTAGCGTTTTTAGGCTGATGAGCAATAAAAACGTTTATAGCCAATCAGCATTCAACCAACATTTAAAGCAGGAATAAATTCCAGAAAGATATTTTCCGGCTGATAACTGATAAAAACATAAACAGCCGATTAAAATCAACCCTTGTTTAAAAGAGCTGGCAAATTCAACGCAGCAGGCGACAAAGCGTCTCTCTTGCCTAAACAGAACATTACCGTGACGTAGACGTTAATATTGTTAGTTATCGTTCTTGTGAACATGCTTGAATTCTATGAGAATTGGCAATTCTGCTGCCATAATATTAACGACGCAAAGAACAATATCATTGGAACGATTTTTTTCCACTCGATGAACAATGAATACACTGACGGCCAATCAGAATCCAGCTTGAGCATTTAAAGTGGCAGATCAGATTAAAACTGTGGGACACTTAAAATAAACAGAACGTTATTTTTTTAGAACGGAACAGAATGTTGTTAAAGCAATAGTTCACCCAAAAATGAAAATCAAAGCATATGTTACTCACCCTGAAGCCATCCTAGGTGCAGGAAGTCAGGTATTTAGGTTACAATTTGAAAACTAAAAACATTCAGTTACAAAAACCCGTCAATCTGCTTCAGGGAACATACGATAACCAATGCAGTACTCATATAACCGATTTACGGAGTTACAAAATAATGGTCACTATCCATGAGCATTACCAAGCGTGGAATAGCCAGGATAACTATAACTATGTGTCCGTCTGAAAGAAGAAAGTCATATACACTTAGAAAGGCTTCGGGGTGAGCAAAAAATGCTGTAATTAAAATTTTTGGGTGAACTATTCTTTTAAGGAATTATAATATAGTTATCGTCCTTGGTGTGAACAGCTTTAAGAGTGTGCGTGGTATGCCCATTAGCAGGAGTTTGTTTGAATTAGCGTGCGCTCAGGACCTGTTCAATGGGTAGTTCTGACAGACAAGGAAATAAACAAACTTGGAATGCCACAAGAGCAAATACACTCATTTAAGGTGAGTCGTCCCACTGCGGAAACTCCTCTCAGATGCTTCCTTCACCTTTATCATGTTGTCAAGGTGACGGTGACTACCATGGCTGACAGATCAAATAATAACTGGTATCAAATATATTGCGTAGGCGCTTTGTAGGCGTTACAGCTTCCATCACTTAAATTGATTTCTAAAGAAATAAGTGTCTCGTCAAATGCTTCAGGCAATCTCTACCAGTAAATACCATCAGATTAATGTTCTGACCTCTAGGCCGTTGCGGCAGGCATACATGTGTTTAATCTAGTTGTCACTTTCTGCTAGAGGGTAAAAACTCACTTCAGCCTTTTAAGAATGACTGACAGTGGGACAAGCCGTAGCTCCGAAGAATGTGCTTTTTGTTTTTTGTTGCAGTCATATTGCCTTTTAGGTGTTTGCAGCTAATCATCAACAGCTAATCTCACGAGTTAAGAACCTTGCTACCTTTTGGCAAGGGTCCTGTCATCTGTCATCACTTATTGTCTCTTAATAAATATAATTAGATGCAATTTCAACTGTCTTATCTGCAAATAGAAAGGCGTGAAGTTAGAGGTCAAACAAAAACCACTGTTGTGAAAGGGAAGATCGCCTAATCAGTCCTATAGTGTTCAGCCATATCAGATTCCACCGATGAATATGAACAGCCACAGATAAGCTGTTAAGATTATGCCTTTGAACGCTGTTATTATATATGACATGCATTCATTGTCAAATTCAGTGACGTTACTAATAGCAACAAATATAGCTAAAATGTTCAAGTGACGAATGTGTCATGTATATTGTAGTGTGTCATCTGTGATGACTGTGCAGTATTTTGTATTGCCAACAAATCTTCCATTCCCAGGCCTCTCTGTCCAGGGTGTGTCTTAACCTTGTGTACTGTCAACAACAGAGGAGGGTCACACACACACACACACACGCACACACACAAACACTGAGAAGTTTAATGCTGAATAAATCAATATCCAAATACCCGCTACAGCCTTACTTGCATGACTTACAGCAATGATTTCACTTAGCAATTTTTGCTCTGCAGTGCTGTTAAGTTTAATATAAATGAATTGTACTAATTACATATTAATTATATAATTGTTCTTAGTATTTAAGTTAAGATGCTTTCTCCGAACTCTTGTGTTAAAAATACATTAATAAAGGATATTATTGAGAATAGTAGTAATAATAATGAAAAAGGTGGTTGTCGTTGTTATTGGATATGCGAATAAATGTCAAGTTTGCTACCACTCACACACACAAACACAAAGTCTGTGTACATACAACCTCACAATGGATAACGGCCGCTCTGAGGTTTTGTTGTTTTTTGTAATTACTTCTAAACGGTGTTGCTCAGTGAGGGAGCTTAAGCAGTGGACTTTGTCTTAGGCCGTGTTTGAAAGTCTAATGCTTCGCTGACATCCAGGCTTTAAAAAAGACAGAACAAAAAAGATAAAGATGAAAAAACGAAGCGAATGGTTCAGTATATTGATGAGGAAAAATTCATTAAGCATCTGATAACCTCGCACAGTAGTTTTGCTTCAAGCCCCATCAATGTGGGAAATGTCTTGTCTTATCTTATCAGCTGTTGACTATCTCATTCTCCCTGAGCTTGCAGTGTTTGCATAGGGGCTGCTGCAGAGAGCTTGCAGGTGTGAAGTCTGCTCCGTCAGGGTTTTAGCTCTTGGCATAGTTGGCTCCCTTCGCTGTATTGTTGATATATCCCACCCTCTGGCACCTTTCCACCTTTCACAGGTATTTAATCCTCCATCTCCCCATCAAGCATGTCATTATCAGTCATTATTGTTAAAGAAATGCTTGAGAAAATGTGTTTTTCTTGGCTTCCGTCTTCTCGCTTGGAGAAAAGAACTCATATTTGGGATAATCCAGGCCTCTCATTTCGCAAATTAGGTTTTTGGTTGTTACGGTGTGGGAAAAAGACGAATAAGGCGATTTTAATCCAATTAAACAGGCACACCACCGTAAATAGCTTTAAATAACATCTCGTATAAGACTTGTATTTCAGGTTGATCTTTGAGAGGATGACAAACACATCTGTCCTGATTCCTGCCAGTCACATAGTGATCAAACCCACATTAAAGGTATTTATGGATGAGTGCTTGCTCCCCGTGAAGATGATTACTGTTCACCAGTCTGCTACATGTTTACATAAGCAAAGCAGGCATGCTGTTTGACAGAACCTCCTACGGTGATAATATTGACTAAAGGAGAGTTCTGCTTAATTTGACTTTTTGGTTTGGTACCATCTGTGAATTCAACCATTATTAACAGCAAATCAGCAGCTGCTGATTGATTGGCAAAGGTTTCTGAGACATAACAGTGAAAATGTAGAGGTTTAGGGTTTATAGATTTTTAAAAATGCTTTTAAAAGAAGTCTTAGTTTCTTGTGATGCATCGATGTTAAAAACAGTGGCGCTGATTTATATTTTTGTGGACGTTTTGTAACCTTTTATTAGGTTAAAAATAACAAAAAATACAGATAACAAATACAATAAAATACACTAAAGACTTGTTTTTTGACAGATAGATAGATAGATAGATAGATAGATAGATAGATAGATAGATAGATAGATAGATAGATAGATAGATAGATAGATAGATAGATAGTGACTTTTGCATCATTTTGCATGGATTTTTTAAAATTATTTTCACAATGCCTTTTGGTATCGCTAATGATGTGGAAATTAAACAATGCCCCTTTAAGATTTTTTTTTCTATGGGTGCATATGCCATTGTTTTTGTAAAAATAGTTGCTGCAGCTTTTAACGGATAATGCAGTCGACCCCAAACACATGACTGAACATGACTTATACAATACAGAATGCCTTTTGTAGACGTTGTTGCTCTTCATGTGTTCTATTTTTTCCACCTATGTCCCCATGACAAGCTTAATCTGGCCTGCTCATTTGTCTGTGATCAATATTATTCTCTAGAAGGATGAGAAATGGTCATTAGAGAACTGGGGAGTGAGTGCTCTCTTGCCATTATTATTTGCCATTATCTCTGCCTCCACTACTTTAGCCTCTCTCTCTCTCTCTCTCTCTCTCTCTCTCTCAGACACACACACACACACACACATCCACAGACTCACTCTTTTCTTTACTTAGGCATGTTTTTTGCTGTCAGGTTTTTATAAGCCAGCTGCAGGAGACCTACATCGGCTCATCATAAATCACCCAGCATATTACAGTGTGAATATGGAACTTGAACCGTGAATGTGGCCAGGCCAGCTGCCATTACTCAACTCTTTGTTTATTATACAGGGACAGCACTTGTCCTTCAAGCAGTCGAAAATAAAAAAAGTTTTAATTATAAACAGGTTTATAATCCCTAAAATTAGCATTAGCTGTGCAACAGTGTTGAAGAGACAAATTTTCAAGTTTTCATTTACTTAAGTGTACTAAAATAACTAAAACTTAATTCAAAATAATTAGTAACTATTTAAACATAAGACTGCAAAATAATTAAACACACACTACTTGAACTAAAATGAGTCATAATATGAATAAAAACTATAATAGTATCTGATAAAAAAAGCATTGTGTGAATATAAATATAAAAAAGATATTTAAAAAAAACTTTTGATCAATTTGATGTTTTCTTGCTGAATAGATGCAAATGATAAAAGTGATCTACATGTAAAAAATGTCAGATAATGTCAGTTCAAATAATGAAAGGCCATAGATGAGTCACAGCTGAAGATCAGGTTTGATCCTCAAAGTTTTGAGCCTACGTTAAAAGTGGAAAGCCATTATGTTTATATAGTCATATGCAATTTATTCACATCGATAAGTGGTGCAAAATGTATCTGAGTGCTCTGACTCATATATTCTGATTTGCTGAGATCTGATTTTCGCAGCGTGAGTGAATGTTTTCCTTACACATATCTTGGCAGTAGGCACCATGCGTATTAAGGGAGAAACAAAAAAACACAGGAGGATTGTGAGAGTTTGCAGTGCAGTTCCTCTAACCCGAATTAAACCTCAAGCGCTGACAGCGAGCGAGGAACAACGAGCGATCTTGTTGCTGTTGGCATAGCGTAAGAAAATGACTTCACCTCGCTGAGACGCAGATTTCTCTGCGCTAACTGTCAGTCAGGAGAACATTCCAAAGCCGTTTTCCCCTTTTCGGGTTAATTGGTGTGATACCCAGAAGATTTTCTGTTCATTTGTTTTACCAAGGAGCAGTTGTCGGGAAACCATCTCTCATCATCAGAGGAAGAAGAGAAGGACAGCGGTGATGAGTGTTTAGTGTGCTCCCACCCTCTCTCCAAGCAGCATGACGACAAAGCAGGAAGTTCAGCCTCCGCCCAGCCTCCTTATGGACCTTTGGGAATCTGAGTGGCTAGAAAAGGTCATGATTAATAATTTAATGTTTATTAGTTTAGCTAACGCCCTTGCTTCACTAACAGAGGGAGCCTCAAGTGCCTCAACTCTCTCTTTAGGACTCATAGGATCAGGCCATGTTTTTTTTACGTGGGGTGTTTTTAATATCTACCAACTTCAGTCACAGTCTATGCTGGGCTGTAAATGTTCGTAGAACGCTACGTTTTGAAACAGGAATCATACAAATTCATTGGACCCTTTTGGCCTGTTCTGAACTTCTTTCCTGTTTTCCTGACCATTCAACAAGGTATCCTCAATGCTTTCATCCGTTTCCCTCTAGAATAAAGTCCCTTTCAGTTTTTTCCCTCCCCTTTATATCGCACTCAACACAACTGGGAACTCCTAGATCAAGTTTCACACCGAAGCATCACAGGCTCAAAGCTACTGATTCTTAAAGAGGAGGTGTTCGCGTTGACAGCAATTTGTCTTAAAAAAAAAGAAACCGGAAGTCTTTCATTTCTGATGAGAGTCAGCTACCTATGAAGTCAGTGATTATGTGATCTCTTTTTTATCATTGCTTGTTTCACATAGTTTGACGTCGGGCACATTTAGCAATATAATAAGTATAAAACATCAGCATATCAGAAAATATCAGAAAACCTTGTCAGAAAGCTCTTCCTTTATAAATACCCTCAATAATTATTATTGGTCGAAATTTTCTGCTCTGCATAAATGCCTTAGTAAAAAAGTAACACATTTAAAATACGTTTAATTCATCCTAAGTATAGTTCAAATCTAGTAGCATATTTACTGACAGAGATATGACAATTATAATCAAAAATATACAGAATATACAAACATATACCAAAAGTAAAATTGCAGGACTTTTTATTAAGTACATAAACATAGAAATGTATTTGTAGTGTGTTTAGCAAGAAATAAATGTTCAAATATTTCTTTTTTACTAAGGTGCATATCAAAAAACAATGATTAATATGGAAACATGTCACATTATGCTTGGCTAGGGAATGGTGTTTATGCTTAAGGTTTAACCAGTAACACATTAAATACTTGACTTCCATACTTAAGCCAGAGACAGACAATTATTTAATTTGTATTGTGAGGTCTACCAAGATTACAAATTTCATGGTAGTTCCAGGATAACTGCTGGGTTTTGCATATGTCTTGATGTAAAGATTATTATTATCAGTTGTCAAGTCAGTGCCAAGATGACGGTATCATCCGCCAATCATATCCCATCACATTATGAGTACTATACATATATTTCACAGTTTTCACATAAATATTAAGCAGCACAACTTTTTCAACATTCATAATAATAACAAATGTTTCTTGATCAGCGTATTGATCAGAATGTGTTTTGAAGACGTCATCGCAGGAATAAATTATATTTAAAAGTACATATTTCTGTATTTAACAATACTGCTGTATTTTTTCATTGGATAAATGTCTTGGTAATGCTGCAGAGAGTTGTTTTTCGCAAATTATGATGTCTGTTTTTATACCCATATATGTATTGTCCTTATGTAATGTCAGCTCTCACGTAAGTACCCAATCTAAATTAAACATGGACACATAAACGACAGCACACTCTGTGTTGTGACACACACACACACACACACACACGTACACAGAGTCTGAAACAGAGCTGTGTGAGGAATGTTGGGGGTGTTCAGGGGTGGGCAGAGGAGAGGATGATTGGTGTGGGCAGCTGAGATTTGTCCCCCAGCTGTAATGACAGATTACTCAGCAGGTGTGCCACTCATCCCTCACAGTAGAGCCAACACAACTGCCGGACTACACGGCTCAGCTCTCAGATACTTTTCCCGGTTCTGCATGCAGTATCAATAAAAATACATAATAAATATTTTTAGAATAAATGCATTTCAGATGACTTTTTTTCGTAAGTTGCATCATTACACCAGTAGTTGGTAACGAATTAAGTGAGTCATTGAGTCATTGACTCAACCGATTCGTTAAGAACGAACAATGCCTGGCCCTGTCCCAAATAGCAACAAAAGCCCTAGCAGTCTTCTTAGTAGAAGGGCTAAGCAAAAATGCATATCAAATGCATAGCAACTGCACAGGGAAGAGTTATGAGCCGTCTTCTTAAACCTAAAATGGGACACCCTACAGCAGGGGTGTCCATACTCTGTCCTGGTGGGCCACTGAATATGTTTACATAATAATATTCGTTTTGTAGTCTCATTATCGAAGCCCATTATAGAAATGTGTATACCTCAATCAATTCAACCATTTGAAAAAGCATGCATTTGAAGCTTTCGGTAAATAAAAAAATAGAACACCCAAAAATGAATATGGGATCATAATTAAGATGTGTTTATGCATGAAATTCTGGAGTGGATGTCAGATGGTGTCGTGTGGGGACATTAATCGATCTATAACATGTCAAGCCGGGAACACAAAAAGGAATATTCTAAAAGCAAACACCTTAAGCATAATATTGTCTTATTTACAATAAGGTAAATAATTAGATTACTCGTGTCCATGTATACGTAGTCCCTGTCCTAAAGAGTTTAGCTCCAACCCCAATTAAACATGCCTGAACCAGATCGAGGTCTTACTAGGCATGCTAGAAAATTCCAGGCAGGTGTGTTGAGGCAAGTTAGAGCTAAACTCTGCCGGACCATGGCCTCCAGGACAGAGTTTGGACATCCCTGCCCTGCGGTTTTGTGTACTTAACGGACATGGACAGGATGTGCTCAAGACTGTAACAAGACTGTAAGTGCTCAGGAATTGTGGGACAGGGAATCATTCGCCTATGCATCATTCAGGCCAAGTGTAGAAAGACAAAGTAACTCACAATTGTGTATCTAAAATCTAAGTCAACTTAAATCTGGAGCATCTTTGACTTGTGCCAACTAGTGTCAACAGCCCAAACTAAATATTTGTAACTATTATTTGCAAATTACAAAGAATGGTCTTTTCTTACGCATTTAGCTGTGTGCCTGCATGAGACACGGTGACCGCAACAGAGCAAAAACTCTAGTTTATGTCTTATGTGGACTTGCATTTGTGTATGTGCGTCTGGACTCTCTCCAGCCCCTCATATACCCATTACAGCCCCTTCAGTCTGTCACACTTTCGTTTGATGGCTCTTTACAGCAGGGCGGGCTTGTGCCGCAGGGGGGGTGGACTAAGCCTTTGATAGTCTTTATGCAGAACACATGTGGGACAGAACCTGAAGCAACCCTGCTGAGAAGACCTGGCCCCCAAAAGTCACTCCCACGTTCATCACTTCCCATCAGTCACCTCAGCTCTTTCCTTTCAATCGCAACCTAAATGTCCCTCTCTTATCTAGAAATATATCCAATTCTATTTTTTTGTATGTGATGTCTTTTGTGGATTATATTGGCGGCTCTCTGGTCGTCTGAGCTGTGAAATGCTAATTATCTCAGCTAGAGATCTGTATTCCCTCAACACAGCATTCCAGCAGGACTCAGCCTCACTGCAGCGGGATTATGTGGATGAGTGGGAGGGAATGTCTCCACAATAGGATTAGATTGATTTGTATCTTCATTATGTCCCTAATGGAGCTTGAGAGAGTGTGTGCTAATGTGAGGCCGTCCTACATACCCTCTTTGTTTGAATAAGACGGCTTCCTGTGCTCGTCCTCCCTTTTACAGATCAGACAGTCAACATATCACTTTAAATCACAATTTGATAAAGTATATGAATAGCCACCAACCTGCTTTTCTGGCAAAGGATCCTAAAAAGGTGTATCTATCCGCGCTATCCTTGAATCTTCTCTCCTCTAGTGCCCCCTGTAGAACAGATCGGTCATGGCAGGAGGCCCTGTATTTATCCAATAACAAGGCTCTGCTTGAGGGCCCAGATCAAGTTGCATCTAATGCTATAGCAAGGACCTGCTGCTGAGAGACGATGCTATTTGAAACGGCTAGGGTTTCAAGGTGCCTAACAAAGCCTGTGGAAAGGAAATTATACAGAGGGAGAGTTAAGAAATAAAAAGGGAGGGCAAGTGTGGGGTGGGGAAAAAAAAATATGAAAGACACTCGAGCAGGAGGGAATGGATAGGGAGGTGAAATGATTGTGCGTGACATAGTTTGAAGAGGGGGAGGAAGCAGGACCGAATCTGGTGAAGATTGTGGAAAGCATGGCACTATTTATTTTATTATGGCTGTAATCCAACAATGAATTTATGTGGGTTATGTGGTTGTAAATATGGTTGGTATGTTATACTACACTTTAAAATAGAATTTAATTTAATTTAATTTAAAACATAAATTTGATTAATTTATAAAAATAATTCCAGTAGAAAAAAATTACATATTATGTGTTATTATATTTAAATGTTAAATATTAGAAATTAAAATAATAAAATTAAACAAAAACATAAATACCATTAATTTATTATTACTGATTAATTTTAAACATAATATTATCTGGTATTTATCCCGTTTCAAGCATAATGTACACCTACACACACACACACACACACACACACACACACACACTAGTTTTTCTGGGGCCCCTGTTGGTGTTTGGTTACACACTGCTCTCCATTTTCTGGAAGGAATGACCACATCGGTTGCCTAGGGGATCAAACCAGGAAGGACAGCCGCCCGCGTTGAGCTGGAAATAGCCTTGAAGCTCTGACAGAGGAAAAAAAAATACTTCTGAGCAAATCAATACGCTGATGGCCTCCCGGAGATAAGCTCCTTATAAGTTTTGCTTACCTTCATGGAAGCATCTCCATATACACCGGTGTATTCCTTCATATGTGTTTAGTGTCCTCTGGCAGTATATCTGTGTGTTTTAGAATTCCCTCACGTCAGTCTGCACTAGGAGATATGTTGTAACCAACACAGGAAGTATTAGTGTAATTTGAGGTCAAAGGTCAGTTGTTTGGCAGTTATTGGTGTCTGGTTTGGATGAGGTGAACCCCCAGTTTCACATGAAGCATGCACCCTTAGCATTGTTTAAGAATTTTTCTATTTCGAAGAAATATTAATTTATATAAAGTTACATTTATGTTTATATATGACTTTAACTTGCTTTAATTCACCAATTAGTCGATACACTAGGTATTCTGATAGTAGTGAAGACCTTCCAGTAGAGAATAATAGTGCTGTTCATCGTGATGAATCTCATCCAAAAGAAAAGTTCTGTTTACGTAATGCATGTATATGTTTAATTTATTATGTATATATACATACACACATGCATGTATATATTTCAGAATAATGTGTTATTTTTTATAATATATTTATTTATTTATTATATAAATTGTATAAATTTATCATATAAATCATATAAAATGTTATTGACAGATAAATGAAATATTGTATGTATTTTCAAAAATATATACTGTATGTGTGTGTATTTATCTATACAATAATACACATATATCATGCAAACTTTTATTTTGGTTATTTTTTACTTGTTATTTTTAAATCATATGAAATAAAAGCACAAATGAGCAAAGACCCGTACATTTTAATATACTCTAATATACTTTTTTGTCAAATTTTACAGTGTTTTTGTTGTTAATGTCTGAGATTGTCTGGTTAAGCTAGTTCAAGACCCCGAGATAAAAATAGATTTTATTATCTTAATAGATTTATTTAAACAATTAAACCCAGATTTCATATCCTGTTAAAGCTATTCTCCTGTACTTTGTTTGCTTGTTGAGTCTAGGGTATAACTGAAGAATGCTTATTTCCCAAAGGGACACTGGCCTACTTTTCTTATCCGTTGTCTATTTTCTTTTAATCCACTCACCAATTATTTCATTCATCATTTGTCATTAAAACACATTTAGACATCAATAAATCTCTATTATGAGGTAACTGATTTTTGTAAGATAATTAATGAACTTTCAATCCCAATTAACAGATGTTAGGATGTTTTTTTGAGAATTTCAGAATGTACTGAAGCTGTTCCGGATGCTTTAATCCATGACTACTGACTTCTGCTGCAAAGCTGCATGGGCAAAAAGTGCCAGCTAGTTGGTACTGTGAAACTCTTTGCTCTCTCAGTACGGTGCCAACTCCATTTACACTGTGCCATGCTGTTCTCGTCTTACTGCATCACCCTGTCAGCATTTTCTTCTCCCCAATGCTCTTCCCTCTCCCTTCAATCTCTTTTGGTTGTCCTTCAGAAGGGCAGCGGTATGGTAGCCGCTCTATTCCCACATGTCAATGATAGTAAGCTCCAGAGGGCAATCCTTATGAATGCTCTAAACACATACTTCCTCAAACTTGGCAAGGGTGGAATCCCAAAAAAGCCATTGCTAAGCCTCTTACTCCCTTGCGAATGGTAGCCATACAGAATATCTGTCTGTCAACGAGACTAATAACATACATCCTCCAAGGAGAGGTTACGATAGAGGTTCTTTGATAGTACAAGTGCATAGCCAATTGCCAATGATGAGTAGTTGCTAAAGCGCCGACAAACTCGCCGATTGCAGATCAAAATCTTTACTATTATTTTCACACCTTTTATTTCAACGCGTAAAGTTTTTTGCAAGAAAAAAATGGAGGACAGCAGCTTTGGAGCTACATGAAAGCCTATTGATTATACTTTATACTTTGTTGACCCCAACAGTAGCCTCAAGCTTCACAGTCTGTTATGCTGACTCTACATAAAGAGGTCACCAGCCGGCCTTTCTTATAGCAGATAATGAGAAGTGGAGAAGAATCAGCTCGGTCAGATCAAGGAAAAAGATGGAAAAGAAATCCAATGACCAAAGGGCCTTCAAAGTCAATTCCTTTGGGCTTTTGAAATAAGGGAGGGGAAAAAGACACTGGTTGGATAGTCTGCAGTCATCAGAATTTATAATATGATTCATTTGCTGACTAACAGAAACAGAAAAATACTGAACGTGGCAAATTTAGGAGCACAGAGGGCATTTCAGCCTATTGTTCTCGCTGCTCCCACAATCTCTTGCTCAGTTTTTGCTTCTCCAGAAGAATCCCTCATTTGTGGTTTGGACGCACAGATAAAGGTAATCGGATGTAATGTCTAGTAAAACACAAGGCACCAAAAGCACCCTCTCCTGTGGAATTATTGCACAATAACCCCATACCAAGGTTGGCCTGCCTGTGCTCTGCCAGAAAGAGCAGGTGTTGTGCTGGTCCGGATCTGTCCAGTTAGAGGAGGATCACTGAGTCATTCCACCCCAGGCACACCAGACAGCTGCAGGGGAGCTCGGACCCACTGTTGGCCCCACAGCTGTCACTGTTCCCTGGACAGAAAAAGAGCAACCCTGCTACTCTTAACCAACCACAGTGACACTGAAATGCATTGTTTAACATCGGTCCGTTTACCAGTGATGCCATTAGAGAGCTTAATCTGATCTATATTTGTGTTTGTTACATAGAACTTTATGTTTAATTTATATAGTATATCCTAAAAATAGTTTATTTTAGTTTTTTGTATAAATGTTTTATATACTTTATCACTGTAAATATTCTAAAAATATTTATGAACTAGTTATTGTTAGCATTGTATATTTCTCTCTCTCTTGACATTTTTAGAGCTCTCCCAAAAGGAAGAGTTCTTCAAGCCCCCCCCTCAGATTCTGAGTTCTCAACCCTCACGTCCCCTCGGGGGCCGTCAGGACCACCACCATCAGCCCAGGTAATCCCTGATAGCTTTACTGCAGACCTATCCCAAGCTATCCAACAACAAACCCACCCCTACACTTCCATCTACCAAGCTTACCATATGCCACACAATTAGCCCATGTTGAGTAAACATCACTTAACCCACTTTAAAGCTGATGAGCTAATTGAGTTTAATTACAGTCCCACTGTTATTGCAAGAAAGCCTGGAGGGAAGGCATTTGTTCTAATTAAGAGGCTGCTGTCTGAGGTGCTGGTGTGTCATGAATTCCATTGCCGGGATGAAGACCTGTACGTCAATCAGTTTCAAACATTTGATTTCACATCAGAACATTGCTGTCGTTTAGTGCAATCAGAAATACCAGAAATGTCTGGACCTAACAATGATTCCTTTTTGTGTCCTCTCTTGGTTCTGTAAGCTCAAATAATCATATCCAAGGAAATACGTTGCTGTGTTCATAGATTAAAATATTTTAAAGGGAATGATGAACATTCATCATTTTCTCAGTTTAAATGCTATCATTTACTCATCCTAATATTGCAATTTTTAGCATAATTTTCATTCTTATCATTAATAGAAAAAAAGCATCTAAGTGTTAATGGAAAGTGAGTGTTTCTGGAAAATGAAATATTTATAGATCTTATTTGTGTTATTGTCTATGTGCACTGCCATTGGGGACCAAATTTAAATAGTCATATAAGGAAGTTTTGAAAGAAATTTGAAGAAATGTCCTTGTGAGTTGCGTTCATGTTGTTGCTTAGGATTGTTGAACCAATGCATAACTGCATTTTAAGTTACATCTAATCTAAGAAACACTATAAAGTTTTTTCTATAATTTTTTCTCACTCCTTCTATTACTAAAATTGATAATTTTACTTTAACTTAAACTTTAATTTTCTCATTTCTAAAGATACTTCATATGTCACAGGTTAGTTTTTAAAAATGCAAATATTCATTGGTTTTCAACACACAAGTCTACGTTTTTTTGACCCGTTTCCACCACAAGTGTGTTATTGATGTCATTTAGGTCATTTTGAATGGCCTTGAAACACAAACCAGGTCCAGATTGTCTGTGTTGCATGGTCCCGTGGCTGATAAGATCCCAAGGCGGCAGCTGGGCAGAGGCTGAGCTGTTCGTGAGGGTCCACCCGGCTCAGTTTACAGTGACAGCTGGCCTGCCGATGGTGGGGAAAAAGGGAGAGACCAGGGTGGGAGGGCTGTTTCTGAATGGGACAGTGTAAGAGGACTACTTGTTGTCTAAGGCCGGGGATTACCTTTGCCGAGACCTGGAGTAAAACATCCCTGAGGGACGCTGTGCTGTGTTGTGAAAGCTTAAGGCTCATGGATGATACGTAGTTTATGAGGGTAGAGTGGGGATTGCTGTGTAAATATAAAAATACGTGTATGGTATCAATAACAGCAAACAAAGTGAATTTAAAAAAAATATATATAAATGCAAAAGAAATGCTCTTTCCTTTCCCCCGTCCTCAGCTCTGGGAGAGGGAAGAACGGGATGAAGCTTGAACCCTGAGCTTTGGGGCATCCGGTCGAGGCCTGGATACTAATACTCATGGCTTTCCGAGAGATTTCCTGAACCTGCTGGCCCACGCTGTGAATAAAGATGCGGAAAATGAGTCTTGGCTTCAGTCCATATTGTTTATTTGGAATTTTTTTAGGATTATGTGTTCTCATTAGGTCTCAGAATAGTATTTATTTTGGTGCAAGCTCGTAGATTATTTTAAACATGTCCCTCAGCTGTAGGTCTCTCTTCCCAGAAATAGCCGTTCAGCCTCAGGCTTGCCCTCCAGGCCAAATTTACTGACCGCAAATCAACAGGCACCTTGCTTACCTGCCTTAACGTGACGAATTTGTCACTGGAATTTGCCTTTCCATCTGGGGCTCATAGTAAACCGCTGTTACTTTGTGAAGTTGATATATATCTTAAAACCTGGTAGTATAAATTGACCAGTACCGTGATTAGATGTTTGTTTATGAATATGATAAAAAAAAAAACTTAAATACAATAGCTAAAGATTAAAATAAATGGTTTTAAAACAAATACCTGTAATAAAATAAAGCAGTACAATACTTAAAAATACTTTAAAAAGTTCAAATAAACAGTTTAATGTATAAAATATGTATAATAATAAAAAATAAATGCCACAGCTGAACCGCTGAGTAGCGCGTTTCTAAATCCTGAATGAATCAGTCTTTGTAAGCGAATCGACTCAATGAATGATTCAAATGATTCTCTCGGTCGCCACCTATTGGCGAAACAACGTAACCTGCAGAGAGAAACCAAAAATCCCCACCACTAATTCACAAACTGACAGATAGTGACTGGCACAGAAACAAGCAGCATTACAGAAGCAAGTATATTATATTATGCTTAATATTATTTATTTATAATCCCCATATGAAAATTATGTGAACTTGTTTTACTGTGTATGCACTAACAAACCTTTTGATCTACCCCTATAGCAAAACAAATTCTCTGGTTTGCAGCACAAAATGTTTTTTCCATTTACTGCCTATTCATGTGATTTATTATGTTTCTGGTTTGAGCGCTCTTGTAATATTCAATACAGCTACGGCATAACCTTAATATAAAACATGCTCTGTCTATTTATCAAATACCATTTACAGTGCTGCAGTGCTCAGATTAATAACAAACCAATGCAGAGCACTAAACCAAGCACCAACTCTCACTGCAAGACCAAACAAAGATTAGCACTGCTTGAGGGATGGGGGGGGATTCACTGGAAAGCCTTATTGAGATCCAGGTTTAGAAAATTACGTTCCGCTCTCGGTTTCTCCCCTCTGGTGAGAATCAATTCAGCAGTGGCTGAAGCTTCATCCTCAGAGTGGTCTGTCTGCACAGCTGGGCTGAATTAGAGCTTAGTGGGCAAATGTTTCCCACGTGCTCCACAGTCACAGGCGTACGGCTTCATCTCGCAAGCGTGGAAATTGTAGCTAACGGTAAAGACTTTAAAAAATAAGTCTGTCAGCCTGCAGACCTTGCGTATCCAAAGCCTTACATTCCTGCAAAGAGTGTCCACATCAGTTATTATGGTAAATCCTACGGAGGATTTGAGTTGTACGGTTACACATTGTCTAGGCTGTGTGCTAACACAGGCTATAAAGTATACATTTAATCGAGTTACCG
Organism: Puntigrus tetrazona; assembly: GCF_018831695.1. NCBI lineage: Eukaryota > Metazoa > Chordata > Actinopteri > Cypriniformes > Cyprinidae > Puntigrus > Puntigrus tetrazona. Next base: position 16,905,008 of record NC_056702.1, on the reverse strand, counting down.
CTTGCTTTAGAAGTTGAAAACAGACTGAGATGGATATCGATAGAGAATTCACTGCTAAAGTACTGGTTTCCATTTCCAGCATGCTTACTGCATGTGCCTGTGTTTGTATGTGTGTGTGTGTGTGTGTGGGGTCTAAAAGCAGAAGTCCATAAGACATGAACCTCTTTCTTGGCGTCTGCAAAATATGTATATTGATTGAGCACAAAATCTCATAATAATATCTAATTTAATCATACCTTTCTCATTCTTCCTCTCTCTCACATACATAAAGTACACATGCACAAGCTTATTTGCCCTTGAAGGAATAACCGTAGAAAATAGACGAGGCTTTTATTGGCCACTCTCAATCATCTGAATGAGCAGTGGGGAGCTTGGGTTACACGTGTCCACATTATGTCCTAAATCGGATCCTTAACATGTTGTTTTTCTTCCTTCAAAGGTGAATTGTGGTGACCTGGTGAAGAGCTTATAGAGGGGGTCGATAACTTTAAAATGGGACCACTTTGTATTAGAGGCTCGCTATTAATGTGATATGCTGCGAGTCATTGCCAAGAAGTTGTAGTGTGACAGAAACAAATAGAAGGTGCTGAGTGTAAGCAGCATTTTCCACATAATAATGACACGCAGAGTTAATTACAGGCCTGTTGCAATACAACAGTAACTAACAATGCTACAAGTTTTTATATGTGGCGTTAAGTATTTTAGCCCACTAGACAATCATCTAATGTCAGTCATGCAGTATTTACAGTTTTATGTAGGCACTGGGTGACAGCTTGCAGGTGGATACACTGGAAAATTCCTGTCGTGAGTAATAGTATAGACACAGTATCGGGTTTGGTTTCAGACCCCATATGGCACAATTAAAGAAGAAAGCATGCATGAGTCTAAACGGTCTGCTCTTATGCCACTTAAGAAACCTATAGTTGATTCCTCAGATCAATATGCCCGGATATGTATATGAAGGTGTTTGAGAGAGGCTTTGTAAATCTGCAGTGTCTATTTTTATGCCTGTGGTTATGGTGCACGTGTTCCCTGGGGTTCTTTATGGAGCATGATGAATGAGGTGCTATTCACAGTTTGAGGCCTGACTCGTTCGGCTGCCAATATAGAAACTCAGTAGCCCACTTGCTGACATTCACATTGCAGAGCTGTGATGGCAAAGCAGGTGTTGTGTTTTCATTTTTCATTTAGTTTTTTTGTTTGTTAGTTTAATGTCATATCTTTCGCACTGTCTTCTCCTCAAATGCATTAGCAGGTTTTTTTGTTTAGTCTCTGATATTATAAGACTTTCTGTCATTTTTTTCTTATTTAAATGTTTGAATTTGCATTGTGTAAACGGAAAAAGCGTGCATGCTTATCAAGCATTATATAATAAAAATGTCAAGTTTAGGTTCTTGGCACATTTTTCATGTGCACATGTGAAGGCTCAGTGTCATTTTTAAACTGAGGGCACTTCTTCTCGCAGTGACATCTAGTGCTCTTTGTGTGTGGAGCTACATGCACCACCCACTCTTTGATGCAGATATCAGGCTGTTATTATTATTATTATTATTGTTATAGTAACCACAAAAGAAATAATTTCACAAGATGGGCTGGATGGTTGGGGGAAGAGTTAGAGAGGTAGACTGGGCCAGATTATTTGGGTCAGACCACCTGAGATAATAGCTAGAGCTGAAGGCTGTTTCATGGAAGGGATGTACTGTGCTGTAGCAATTATTATAATTCACTCATGTCAATTATTTTATAACTGCAATAATAGCTGTGATTTACTAATGATGAAAATAGAATTTTGAATGCAGTTTGCTAATAGTCCTATAGCAAGATTAGCTTCCATAAATCACATAAGTTTGCAAAGCCAGATTGTAAAGGCCTGAAAGAGTTTTTTACAAACTCTGTAATCTTAACTGGGGCCAACGGCATAAACTTAACTTCTATGTTAAGATTATGAGGCGGTTTGGTATGGAACTGAGAAGCAATTCCAAGCAAAACAATAGCCTAGGAATCTCTTTGTAATGAACTCTTACGTAAATGATTTCTGACAACTGTTGTTTTGTAACCACTATCATTATTAATAATTTTATACATAAAACAGCTGTTTTAGAGAGAGCCACAGTCAGAATTATATTGGCACCCTAAAACTAGGATTAGAGAGGATTGTGAAAATAAATCTGTTTTGTATTGTTGGGGCAACTGTAGTGTGTGTGTGTGTGTGTGTGTGTGTGTGTGTGTGTGTGTGTGTGTGTGTGTGTGTGTGTGTGTGTGTGTGTGTGTGTGTGCCTGTTCACTTCTCACCGCTGTGTGTGCACTTGAATGGGTTAAAGGCAGAGCACAATGCTAAGTATGGCTCACTATACCTGACCACAAGTCACTTCACTTCAATTTGGATCTTTTGTTTATTATTATTATTTTTGTTCCTAATTTTTCCTAATATTTGATCTCTTAAAACGCATTTAAATTATCCTAGGAATTATTATGAGTAAAACCTCTGAAGTTCAATTTTCTCGTTCATATTTATATTTTTTAGAACACCAAGTTGTCTATCCAGCCATGACTTCCTGTTTCACGGGAATATAAATAAGAGGCGAATTGTCTTTGTCGTGCATCACAATGAAAAAGAAAGAAAGAAAATAGTTCTGTTGCGCAGTAACTGATTGTTGAGCAAAATATGAAGTCAAGAATATAGCACAAACAACAGCAACATTAACACGTTTCTACCGTTAAGGGGTTCAATCAACAGGAAATGTTACAAATCTGTCAAGGGGTGAACCTTGAAAGGCGTAAATGTCTTTTTACCAACTTTACAGGAGAGCCTAAACTACTTTTTTTATTTGATCTGATTTTATGTACTGATTTTGGCTGCTTATAATAAAGATTTGTACACTCATGGTAGAAACAGCTGATTAAGAGCTTTCATTAGATACATCTATCTCCATTTCACCAAACATGTCATTTACGCCCCGCTGGTTCTTACCCCTTCTTAAATATATTGTCTGTGACTATATTGTCTTAATGCAACATGATGAGAATAGTTTGAGTGGCCAAAGACTCTCCAAGAATCACAGCCAGATAATTGCAGAAAATAATTGCGTCTTGGGGTCAGAAAGCCTTATAAAGTGCCATGGCTGGATGTCCCAACAAAACAATGATCCAAAAAGACGAAATCAATACAAAAAATGGGTCAATGAGCACAAAATGAAGGTTATGCCATCCCAGTGCCCTGACCTGAACCCTAGAAAACTGATCTGAGAATATCAGCATGGAGCTGGGAATCTGAGGGGTCTGCAGAGATACTGTGTAAAACAATGGTCTCCAACTCTTCAGGCATTAAAACCCAGAGCTGTTAAACTATAACTAAAAGGTATAGAACAAATGTGCATTAGAGAAAAACATTTCTTTTATAATTTGACTTTCCTTTCTTTCCATTTTACTTGTTTTTTATTCTAAATAAAAGATCAAAATGATTAACAGTGCAGATTTATTTTCTCAGGCTTTTTTGTTCGAGGGGCACCGATACTTTTGATGCATAAAGACTGGAAACACAACGTTAATCTGAAGTTAAACCTGTCTGCTCGTAGGTTTAATTCAAACCCCAATTTAGTCCTGAAGTACATCTAGTTTTCCTCCAGGAAATCAGCCGATTACAATCTGGACTACACTAAGTCTGAGACCATTTAAAACCATGACTGAGAAAGCACTTTTAATCGGCTTTAAATGGCCATTTTAGTCTAGGACTAGGTTTAATCTCTAGGAAATCGCCCCTATCTGTTTTAAGTACAAGTCTGGCCAGCTAGCAGTTAGCCAAGGTTTTTCATCTATGTTTTTATGTAAGAAAATTTAAAATACTGGTATTAAAGAAAAATATTAGACGACTTAGCCTACTAGTCCTAAAACTTTGATGGCCCCTGGTAGAGGAGATGTTTGATGCCACGATACAGCGTTACACAACACTGCCCTCTTCTGGACAACTCTACATAGCCCTACTGCTTTTCAAATGAAAAGAAAGTGATCAAATAATTAAATGAGCATAAAAGAGACAAAAATATTTAAACAAACAAACAAAAAAAAAAGACATTTAAAACGGCAAAAGCCATAACAAAATTGCCAAAATATAAAATGGAAGCTAAAAAGCTACATTCAAATATATTTTATTTCAAAGCTAATTATAAATATTAATATTAAATTCTATATGGAATAAGTAAATTCTATATTTACTTCGAAAGTTTTACTTTTGATATATTTAGTATATTAGTTAATGGCATATAACATATTAATTATACTTTAGATTCAGATATTAGACTGAGTTGCTGAGATTCCCAGGGCAAGGCTGGTGGGAAAGCAGGTGCTATATTTAGTATTTTTTTCCTCTGGTCCTAGCGGATGTCACAGCCTGCATGCATGCATCTCAGCACCGTTTTCTTGGGAATATTTGACTCGCGCACAGTCCTGTTAATGCACCTGCTACGTATAGATCCGATTCATTTATTTATCTGAACTTACTCCAGGCCTAATAGTGATGAATTGGAAATGAACCGATTCCCCGTCGGTAAGGGAAGTAGCACAGGTGTGTCTAATCATCGGCTTTGTCTTTGTTATGCTCGCATTGTCTGCATAGTTTCTATACGAGATGACAAACAATGAGGAATGAGGCATGTACCCATGAAAAGAGAGAGAGAGAGAGAGAGAGAGAGAGAGAGAGAGAGAGAGAGAGAGAGAGAGAGAGAGAGAGAGAGCATTTCCTGCTCTCTTTGGTTTGCTCTTTTAGTTTTAATGACTATGCTACAAAACGTCTCTGCGTTTATTTGAACGTGTTGTTTTGTTCTTCATTATGAGTTGGTGTTAGCTCGTTTTTTTCTCCATATGACTGTTTTGATTTCATTTATTCATTTTTTTTGTTTGTGTGTGTGTGCATCGAATTTAAATATTGCGACAATATGAAATTCAACGGATATCTGAGGCTGCGTATCGGGGAGGCGGTGGATTTAAAACCAACAACGTATTCGACTCGCCACACTTTTCACAAGAAAATCGTCCTGGATCCGTATGTCGTTGTTAAAATCGATAATCTGAAAGTTGGACAGACCGCCACAAAATCGAAAACCAACAAACCGACCTTCAACGATGAATTCTGCCCGTACATTACAAACGGCAAAGAGCTGGAGCTGGCCGTTTTCCACAACACTCCTATAGGATACGACAACTTTGTCGCCAATTACAGAATCCAGCTCGATGAGCTGATAACGTCGTCAAACCCAAGACAAACGTTTGAAGGATGGGTGAGTTTGCGCTGTGTACACGTCTGCTGCACCGACTGCTTACACTAGTAAAAAGCAGACTGCTCTCATTTAAATCAGAGTTTAATAACCCTCGGCTAATTGCTAGTCGGTTTTAAGAAACCGTCTTAAAGATATAGTACACCCATTAATGACATTTCTGACATTCAATTCTACAAAAGAAACAATGATCGGAACAGCTTGAGGTTGACAAGTCTTATTGATGAATTTTAATGTTTGTAAACTATCTAGTTAATATAGTGGCTACTCTATGCAGCCGGCCAATATTACAGGGGTTTTATGATCATTCATTTTGAGGTGGAAATGTCGATATGATAACACTTTGGTGTTTGGTGAAATATTTTTTGTGGTATATTGACTAATGAAAGGCCAAATAATTTGTTTTATAAGTGTAAAGTGCAAAAAAAGAAAACAAAGTGAGTTATGATTAATTTTACCACTGTTTTTTTTTTTTTTTTCTTTGTGTGTGTACTTTTTTTTGACTTGACATCAGTGTTGCCAAGTTCGCTGTTTTCCAGAGGAATTGGGCTACTTGGCCCTTTTCCTGCAGGATATTTTCACATGGGTTGAGCGACCCCAGTAACGTGGTGTCTAGGCTCTGGAATGGGGCTTTTATCAGGGGAACCTCTCTCCAAAAAATGTGTAATTTAACACTTTTCCGGGAATCCCCTGAAAAGCAATTGGGCTAGTTTTGGTCTATTGGGTGGGTTTTGCTGAGAAAACCTGGCAACCCCGCTTGCTCTGTTGTGAATTCTTATTACTTATGTGTAGTGTTTTTTTTTTTTTAGTTTTTAGGGTTTTTTATGAAAAGAAATCACATATTGCAATCCCAACTACCCCTGCCTTAAATTTCATATCTTTTACGTTTGATATAAAAACTCTGATGTACATTTACAGGCAAAATTGAAAATAATAAAGATGCGGATAAACCACTGACCTCTGTTTTTTGCACTTTTAGTTTCCTGACTACAGGCCTGTCAGGGTTCTTGTAAAAGGGTCCTGTCGCTTTCATTTGTGCAATAACTAGGCTGTGCTCAAAACCACATGCTGCACCCCACCATGCAGCACGGAAACTTTCAGAGCGTTACATTCTCTCGCATCTATAGGGTAACCGGGGATGTGTGGTTTGATCGTGTTCTGCTTTTGCTTCAGTCCAAGTGATAAAATCAGATCAACTGAGTCCCTGTTATAGTTTTCTTTTTTTAAAGTCTTGAAATCTGATGGTTAGGGTGCTCAAGGTTATGTTTCATGCCAAAACATGTTTAAAGATCACACATTAACATTTTCTGACATCGGTGTGACACCAAACATGATAATGTAATTTTTCATATTTCCTTTAGGCCTCAGGATGGTATTAGAGGTTTAGAATATTCCTCTTGGTCCCCTTTTCGTTACAGGTTGCAGAAAATGTGCAGTTTATTTTGCAAATGTGGTTCTCTCACGTACCTCCAGTGCAGACATGCTGCTCGACCAAACTAGCTGGATTCCTCTTGTTGCCCCTTATAACCTCTCCTGTGTTGTACATCCACGTGTGTTACTTGCAGTAGTTATCAGAATGTAAACTGACATCTTGTTAGGATGTCCACATCCATATCACGTACGGGTTCAGAGCAACCTATAGTGTGTTTTATATGTATGTTTTTAAAAAAGAGTTTAATCAGATGCTAGGTTGATTTTTATATACTGTTGAGGTGGTTGGGTCAATGCTTGCACCTTCCGATCCCTGAAGTGCTTGTTGTGTTTGGTGGTGCGTGCTGTGGACTTGACTCCCTGAACCAGCTCGTCCTGCTTTCCTTGTCTTGCCTCGTGTTACAGGAATTCCTCCCACATGGCAGGGCCAGCTAAATGATAATAACTGAGAGAATGACTTAGATGGTAAGATAGAATGACTAAGAGACTGTGCTAGAAGGTTAGTGTGATGAGCTAGAGATACGATTCTATTATATGCAGTTAAATATGGATGTTGTAATATGTTGTGTTATACATTAGGCCAAATAAGCTTTCACTCTTAATAAGAGCTCACGCCATTTTATTTTATGCTGTTGTTTATTAAGTTGTAACCACATCATATAGTAGCCACATCCTTCACTCTAAAAACATTTCCATTTACCTAAATGTGTCAGCAGCTCAGTCAATAGTATGGTGCTTTTTTATTTAAAAAATTACTTATTATTATTATTATTTAAATATGTCGTCGTGCTAACACAATATATTTACATGCAATATAATTACATCACAAACTAAAATGTAAAATATTTAAATATTTAATAATTTAAATATATATAGCTTTTAGTTTATATGTTTAAGGAAATAAAGTGTGTCCTTTATACATCAGGCCTACTAAATGTTAGAAGCTTTTGTTAAAAGTGATATATTTTCATATTGTCAGCATTTGAAGTAGTTTTGTGAGCTTTTAAAGTGTTATGTCACTTAATATATCTTCCTGAATATATCTTCCAGGTGAATCTGGAACCAGAGGGAAGTGTGTATATCTCCATCTCTCTCACCGGCTCCTTTACAGATGGTTAGCTTTTTCTTTTTGATAACTACGGATATTTTTATATTATATATTTTTAAACGTTTTTAATTATTATTGCATGACATTTTTGTTCTGTGTAGTTAAAGCTATTTAATTTTAAAATAGTAATGCTGATTTGTCTGCCATGAAGACTTACTATTATTATTAATTAGAATGTTTATGCTAATTAGTTATATTTGAAAATTATAATTGAAACGTGGTGTATTATCTTTTGTTTAGACTGGGAATGAGGAAGGAAATGATCACTTTTTGATCACTTTCTGTCTCTTAACAGAGATTTTTCTGTATTGTTTGTTCTTTATATGATACACAAGCTCTTTAACTTTATGCTTAATTTAGTAAGCAATTTAATTGTGCTTACTACGTGTTGCCATAAATTTCAGATGAAGCTGTGAATGGACTGAAACCTCATAAAAAGTTTACAAGAAAAAGGCAAAAAGCTCTGAAGAAAAGAAAGGTCCACCAAGTCTATGGACACAAGTTTATGGCAACCTTCCTTCCCCAGCCTACTTTTTGTTGCCATTGCAGCAACTTTATCTGGTGAGACTTGCATTGAAAACACACCTTCATGCTCATAAACAATCAGCAAATCAGAATCAATTATGGCCAATCTTTAAACATATATCTAATCATTCCTTAGGGGTGTTTTTGGAAAGCAAGGTTATCAGTGTCAAGGTGAGTTTATTTATTAGTATTAGCGGATTAATAAATTCCCCATATGTAAAACAAAATCAAAAATCAAAATCTGCATGCACAAGAATAAACATTTACACAGCTGTCTCATTATTCTAGTGTGTGCCTGTGTGGTTCACAAGAGGTGTCATGATTTGGTTGTAAGTGAGTGTACACGTATGAAGAAAGATTTAAATGAGGTAAGTAATGTGTGTCTGTGTGTGTGTGTAAATGCAAATGACAAAATGTAGACACATTGTGGATCAATTTCCCATATACATATTATTTTGTGTACAGGGCCAAAGACAGGGCTTTAGCATCAACCTACCTCACCAGTTTAGGGAGCACAACTACAAAGTTCCCACATATTGTAACCACTGTGGATCTTTGCTTTACGGCCTGATAAAACAGGGGCTCCAATGCAAGAGTAAGCACATATTCATTCAACTTGTAGTGCATTGAAATACAACGGGGCAAGAAAATGTTCTTCATCTGTGTGGTGTGGATTCATCCAGGTTGCAAGATGAACATCCACAAACGCTGTGAACAGAATGTTGCACTTAACTGTGGGGTGAACAGTGCTGAGCTGGCCAGCAAATTGTCTGAGATCGGATTGCTTAACACTCTTTCTAAAAGGAAATCTCAGGTAATGTCATAAGAACGGTCTCAGAAAGGGAATATTTGGTTTTGCCTGCGAGATATTTCTCCTCTTTTGCGTTTCCTTACACATCTGCTCTATTTTTTTTAGAGTTCTCTGCACATGACAGGAATAAAGTGTCAGAACTCTATTAAAGGTGTGCAGCCGACATCCGAAGAGTCAGAGGAAGATGCTGTTAAAGTCGGTCTGGAAGACTTCAGTTTCTTGCAGGTTCTGGGAAAAGGCAGCTTTGGCAAGGTGAGACATACTGGCACGGCTTCCAACTCACTCGTGTATTCAGTGTGAAACTCGCGCAAATGTCACTGTTCTAAGGCCCTGGAGCCACAAAGTTATTTTCTCACACAGTGAAAAGCACCCACAAATGAAAAGCAAGAGCATTTGCAGTTGCAAATTGCATTTTTGTACGTGCGCTCTGGAAAGTGTCAAACGTTTTGTTTACAGCATTTTTTGTAGTGTTGAGCAATGCAGCCATAGTCTAGCTGCTGATTTTTAACATTTCTGATTGCACTGCATTCAAGTTAGTCAGAATTCACTCAGTGCTTACAGAGCTGCTTGCGTATTCTCTTATCTGCTTTATCTATATTATACTAATTTTGGCAGCTTTTTGTCTCTTTGTGCATTCTGGGCTACACATAATCCATGCAGAATTTGAATAAAAGTTTGGTTTTATTTTGTTTTTGAGCAGCTAAGAGGGCCAATGGCTACATACATTTTACAAAGTTTCTGTAATGACATCTAAACCCCTTATCCATCATATAATTTCGAAATTTCACTTTGAAGTGGCAGTAACTGAACTAACTGACAAAAATGGACAGTAGAGAACATAACTGGTCAAAATTAATCAATGTGAATGCAGACAAATAGATTCTTTTAAAAAAAGAAAACATTTTGGTCCCACTTTAATGTTCCAAGTCTCACTATTAACTACAACAGTTGCATTTATTAATTAATAGTTAGTAAGATAGTCATTATGTGCAGGTAATGGGAAATTAAAGAATGTAGACTATGGTCATGCAGTGCTTTGTAAGCACTAATAAATAGCCAATATATTAAAAATAGGCATGCTAAAAGGCAACTAGTTAGTAGTAACAATTGGTTCCTAATTAGCATTAATTAGCATTAATTACCATTTTTTTAAATGCAGTTGCAATTATTTTTAAAAGAATACACTTGTAAGTTTTGCAGTTTGCTCACTGTGCATTACCGTTCTTTGGTGAAAAGTTATTTGTTTAGTTATTTGACAGTTTTTATTACACAAACACAATACCTTTCATTGCATTTGATTCTTAATTAATTTCACTGTCAAATTCCAATATTTTTAAATGCATACTTGTAAACCAGACATGCCCCAATAATGCACAGAAATCTATAATTATATATGTGTGTATGTAGGTGATGCTGGCTCGCCTAAAAAGTGACCACAGGGTGTTTGCTGTAAAAATGCTGAAGAAGGATGTCATACTACAAGAAGATGATGTGGAAGCAACCATGATTGAGAAGAGAGTGCTAACTCTGGCTCACCAGCATCCATTTCTTACACAGCTCTACTACTGCTTTCAAACTGCGGTAAGAGTCCACAAATAGTATGGTGCTAAATAGCTTTTCATATCATGTATAGAGGTAAAAAATGAACATTTTTGGCCTAAAATTGAGCTCTGGTTATTACAGGTTATTTTAAGTAAGCTCTCAAGGCGTTGACATGATTATTTTGTGCATTTATTTTTTGTTTTAGCCATATTTTGAATTACACATCGCACTGGGTTGTGTTTCAGGTTTCAGTGTAACTTAACAGTTAATGTCTGTGCAGAAAGTTACTACAGATTATCTTCTACAGATTAATTTTCTTATAGGGCACTTTGAAATCTGTGTGAGTCCTAATTGTGTAAATTCATTCTTAGATGGCGCTTTCTTTGAGTTGCCTTCTGCTGAAACAGCTGATAGTCGGTCAGGGGTGAACTAGATGTGTTTGTGTTATCGGGTAGATAATCTGTAATGTGAGCCCAGAACAAATCACACTAGACGTAGCAGCAGAGATTCCTGTTACTATGACTTCCATGCTGTCTGACAAACCGGGGGAAAAGAATTTGTTGACTGCACACTCTTGAATGTCCCTCACTCGACCAGGAAACACAATGCCGTTTGACAAAACCCCCTTGACATCATATCAACAAAATGTGCTTAAATTCCTGAAATGCCTTGGATTTTACCTTTTAGTGTACTGAAACTAATTGTATTTTTCATAAGAATGTTACCTGACAGCTGAATAGCAGTCGGTTAATGAACAGAAAAAGTTACGGAAAGTGATATCAAATGCTACTTTATATTCATTAATATACATGCTATTGATCAATGCATATGCTCGTATTAATGCAGTGTTTATAGATGTTTTAAGATCACTGCCCTTTATGGAAGCATAAAAAAAATCTAAATGAATGATTGCTACTGCAATACCAAACGTAAACAGTAGATGGAGCCTCTTGCTTAGAGTTGTACAGAACAACAGTATTCACATCCTGCTGAGGAGAAGTATGGCCTGCATACCAGAGCAACTCTGTGAAAGTGTGGGAGGATAGCTAAAGGGAAGTGATGCAAGTTTTCTGTTGACTTACACGTTGTACGCCTCCTGACCTGAAACACTACAACTTTCTCTGTCTCTCTCTCTCTCTCTCTCTCTCTCTCTCTCTTATACATATTTGAATTTGGTTTACGGGACTCCCCATAGGCATGATAGTTTTTATACTATACAAGTTTTATCCCCTTATCTTAAACATAACCCTCGCAATAAACTTTACGCATTTTTAGATTTTAAACAAAACAAAAAAACAGTTTAACAGTATGTTTTTGAAAGTCATTTGGTTCACAAGGTCACAGGAAGTGTCCTCATAAACCATGCTCACTGTGTAACACCTTATGGCATTATACACGTTTGTGTCCTAATACACCATATAAACCTCTGCACAGAAAGGGGGAGAGAGAGAAGGTGATGCTTTGATTTAACAAGGACATATTAAATTGATCAAAAGATTACTGTATCGAACAGATGGAGCAGCAACGTGAGCAAACAAAGGCTGTATATATTTGATGAAAAATAAAGAAAAAAAACCCATCAGCCATTCTTCAGTATCAAATGATCCTTCAGAAATCATTCTAATATGCTGATTTGATCCTTTTTTTCTTTTTTTCTCCTAACAATATAAATTGTTACTGGCTCTTAACACTCTTTTTACATTTATTCTAATAACGCATTTGTTTCAAATAAAAGAAGAATCCCAATAAAAGTATCACTATTAATTAGAGTGTCGCACGATCCTTCAGAAATCATTGAAGACTGAAGAAATGATGCTGAAAATTCAGCTTTGCTTCACAGATATCAATTATATATTAAAATATATTACATAACTTATTATAAGTTATGTCACAATAATATTTCACAAAATTAGTTTTTTGTTTTTGTATTTTTGACAGATTTTGATCGCAGTCTTTATTTTGATTGGCAGTGTTTTATACTGCACAACTGCTGGAACGAGTACAATGATATATTCCCTTACTTTTATCATGCGTATGGTAACCTGTGCTATATCTTCTCAGGAGCGGTTATTCTTTGTCATGGAGTTTGTGAATGGCGGCGACCTAATGTTCCACATCCAGAAGTGCAGGCGCTTTGACGAGCCACGAGCACGCTTTTATGCCGCAGAGATCATTTCGGCCCTTATGTTCCTTCACTCCGAAGGCATCATTTACAGGTGAGGAATACTGAGGTTATCCTGGGTTTAATGTACATTACATTACATTACATTTCCTAATTTAAAAAGAAAATCCATTTGAAATTCAGAATGTTCATCTGAAAATACCTCAGATGTTTACACTGCAATGCCACTGCCCTCAAATATTTGCTTTGACATGCCTGTGAAACCTTGTTCTGCGCATGTCCTGACACACTTAGTCAGACTTTACAGACAGTCTCCGCCCCTGGCTTAGTCTTCCTTTTCCTTGCCGGGACATTGTGCTCTTCCTGGCTGTAATCACACGACCTTTGCCTACCTGAGTAAGCTTTCTGATCAACCCTGTAATAGAGCCAAGCCCAAATATAAACACATCTGACAAACTGCTTTCCCATTCAAATAAGGCTTGTGGCATTTACGAGCTTCCCCGCGAGACCTTTACAGGAATGCCGGCGAACTCTGCTGACCCCCTGTGCTCTTTACAATCATACGGCCCCTTTTATGGCCACTCTTTCCTTTCCTTTTGATTTTATTGGGCTTTAAAGCTAATTATTTTAGGGTAATTATAACGCTTCTGTAAAGCGAAGCTTAAGAACGATAAAAAAGTCTTGGGAAAGATGGCAGTGTTGTAGAGCAAGAGGACTTTGGGGACATTTTGAGTGAGGACATGATCTGATGTTATAGCCCTGCCCTTCATGCAATGGAGCTATTATTACATAAGCTGTTTACTCAGGAAAACGGAGAGCACGAGGGAGGGAGAAAGAGAGAGAGAGCTGCCTGTGCACTGCTCTGAATTTATCACATGACTTTGTTTGTCACAAAGTACAGTATAGCATACACTGGGATTATTCCAAATACATATTAAAAATGACTTTCATCGTGCCCAATAAAACATTTCAGCATCGATTTTGCAGGTCCGCCTGTAACACAGGCTTTTTATAATTTAGCAGTACAACGATTCGTTGACCTCTGAGTCATCAAGCTGTTCCTGTACACTTTACCTTACTTAGCCTTGATCCTATATTAGATGCTGCTGTAATGCCTTCTAATCTGGCTCTGCTCTAATCTGAAGACTGGACTATACCGGGTCCATTCAAACACATCGCACAGCACATGACAGAAGCGATCATTAATGTCTTTAGTGTTTTGGTATCGCTTCAGCAGGTTGTACCCAGAGGCTTGTTTTATTGACCTCCACTGTTCCACTGTTTTTAAAGTACATGTGGTTTATCAGAAATGAACTACATGGTCTCATGGCGTAAACATACCTAGGTGCACTTTTTAGCAAGACACAAAATACGTACTTATAAGTACATATCGCTGCGGTTTCCTAAAGAACACTAGAGGCATAGACACCTTTTATTCCTTTTTACAAAATGTTAACATGTTTAAATGTTAACAAAATGTTATTTTCGCACTATTATTAAAAGAATATTGCGTGATTTCAAAACATTTTTAATATGCTGGGAGATTTGAAAACTGACGTTGACACACATATCACACATATCCAGCTTAATATCTATGGGTTTTCATAGACGATAGGTTTGTTCGGTAGCTCACAGACTATCCTCGGGCCATCCTGGTTGTAGATGTAGTTTGATCCTCTGCAGTGAATGGGTGCCGTCAGTTAAAAAAAATCACAATAATCCACAAGCAATCCACGTAATTCCAGACAATCAAAAACACCTTCTGAAGTGAAAAGCTGTATGTTTATATTAAACAAATCCATTTTGAGACCCCTATTTGTAACATTGCTTTCTCCAGTTAAATTAGAGAAATATGCACAGATCAAGCACAAATATGTTCACAAATATGTGGATGTTTCTTGTGAGAAAACAACAGGTGATGAAGGACCACCAGATGGGAATCAGACTGGGGTCGCTGTGAGCACAGTTGTGCTATATTTTGCCACACTAAACACGAGGCAGTCGGTGACAACGAACCGTTTATTTTTTAACCAGAATATTTGGTGCTCAAAAACTTTTGTTGCTTCATTGCAAGAGACTTGGGTTGTTTTACGCAGAGAAGAAAGTATGCGGTTACGTCACTGATGATTGGGCAGAAGAGAGACTTGTTCATTTTTACAGAGCCTGAAAAAGTTCTGCCAGTTCTCCAGCTGCAGACTTGGGTTGTGGTTTATGGCCAGGCTGGTGAGTCTGCCACGCTGTTACTTTCGCCAGCGCCAGCTCTCCGACACTGCGAGCGTGAGGCTCTGCATGTCTCTGTTCTTGTTCATTAGGCATAAAGTACAGCAAGTTAAGGTATCTTATTAGAGATTTAGATTTTTCTTGTCTTTCTCCCATTTGTCCCATTCACTTGATTCACAAAACAAAATAAACTTTGCCATAAAATAAGATGACACAAAATGTATTTTTTTAAACCGAACTTCCAGCATCCTTCAGAAATCCATGATCCTTCAGAAATTGCACTAATATGTTGATTTGCCATTCAAGAAACATGACCAAACCGCATATATTGATTTTTCTTTCCAAGCTTTCTAAGGTTGTGAGCTGAATTTTTTCCTTCGTAATAGTTTGTTTTCCTTACCTGCCAATATCCTTTCAGATTTACAAGGGAAATTCCTTTATTATTTGACTGAATCAATTTCATGAATGCTTCAGACAAAAATGCCTGTTTAGTGTTGCCCATACACTGATGTATTAATAACCTTCCTGAAAAAAGTAGTGAGAGTGTTTGCTTTAAAACACTCTGTTCTTTGTTGTTTACCAGATGATGTGGCAGAGTCACGCGCTTTAACAACATAGTAAAGAGGTCACCTCTCAATGTCTCTTGTGTTAATTGTGCTCTAATGAAATCAGACCAAATTTCCTTGGGAAACTTTAACCATGGCAGACTGTTAGTCCAGTTTACATGCCGTCACTCTCCTTTCCAAGGGATCGATATTGTTTCTCTGTCTCTGATGACAGGAGACTGAACCCTTCTTGAATTCCCTTACTCTTCACCCTTGTGTCAAGCATGCACGCATTTGCAGTACATGCTTATTTTGTCATTGTGTGTGAATACTATTTGAACTCTCTGAACCCCATTTGTTATTTAGCATGATGTGTTTGCAATATTTTGTTTACATTTTTTGTGCTACTACAGGCTGTTCCACTTGTTATTGATGAATGAATGCTTAAGCACACATGAGTTGTAATACCTGTCATTCATAAAATGTAACAAATCCTTCGGTCCATTTATGAAATATTTTGGCTATTTAAAGCATTCAATCATTTATTTTAGCTGCCACAGAATGCATTTTAACATGTTTACATCATTTCAGCAGAATTTATAAATAAATGTATTAATAAATAAATAAATGAATACATTTTATATTTATAACCCAAACACTCATATATTCAAGGTGCAAGGAATATGTAAAATACATTACCACTTACTTGTGGTACTTATATTTCCATTTTAGTTAACATTTGAATAATTTTGTTAAGTGCTTTTGTATTTTATTTCTTCAGCTTACTTCAGTTTGTTTTCAAATAATACATTTTGTAGAATTTAGGATCACTTAATAGTGCTGTGAAGCAATGATTTCAACTTTTTTTAAATGTTTAAATAAATTGCATCGAAAATAAAGTATAAAAGTTAATTTACATAAAAAATATGCACTACACACATATTATGTATATATAAATACAAATGCTTATATCTAAGTAAACATTTATGATTCATTTTATAATTTATTTTATAAAATATAAGTAAATATTTTTTTAAATGTATATGTGTGTATTTATTTATACATAATATATACACACAATCATCCTGTTTTGTTTATGTCATAGTCATACAAAATTTCATCTTGTTTTGTTTTTCTATTAAAGAGACCTCAAACTGGACAATATTCTCCTGGACAGAGATGGCCACTGCAAACTGGCAGATTTTGGCATGTGCAAAGAGGGTATACGTGAGGGAAAACTCACTAGTACCTTCTGTGGGACTCCCGATTATATTGCACCCGAGGTGAGCGTCACTAAAACATCATTTAAGAGAAGATGTGCTTAAATGCGGGAGTGTGTTTTTTTCCTGCATGGCTGTTTTATGCTGGGTCTCTCTCAGATCATCCTGGAGGACCCCTATGGAGTATCAGTGGACTGGTGGGCTCTGGGTGTGCTTCTTTACGAGATGCTGTCCGGCCATGCTCCATTTGAAGCAGAGACTGAGGACGAGTTGTTTGAGTGCATCCTCAAAGATGAGATCATTTATTCATCTTGGCTCAGCAACGAGGCGGAGGACATCCTTAGAGGAGTGAGTCTAGATCTATTTAATCTATTTAACCAGAGCAATGAAGACACTTGTAGCTCACTTGTAGCTAGATTATAGCTTCATATGTAAACACAGTAGCAAGTACGTTTGTCTTTTTGTCTACATTGACTCTCAGGCAGCTGTGTTGGGAAATCTGTGACTTTCCTGGCAGTGACGTCTTATTAAACAATCCTCTTCCTCTTCTGTTCTGATCACTCATTGCCAAAACATTTATATCAAAACTACTCAGTGGCATTTCATGCCGAAACATGACTTGGTCTTCAGCTTTACCCACCAGAAAAAAAACTCAAATCTGGCTTCATTTAAGAGCTTCAAGTAACCATGTTTCTTGGCTAATGCAGCCGAGAGACTTTTCTGTGGGTTTTGGCCGGCGCTATGTAAGCACCAGTAAACATGAGGCTGATCTGCTGCGGAGAGCATGCTGTTTCATTCCTCAAAAGGCCCAGGATGTCAGGATCACAAGCTGTCTCTGTCCTTTGTGCCTCGTTACATAAGCTCCATTGTACCCCATTAAGGGTTAAAGAGCTGTGTCATGGTAGAAGGATTAACGTCATGTGATTGAGTAGAGGTCTTCTCGCATTAGTGGAGTAAAATCCCTAATAAACCTGTTTCCAAGGGCTCGAGTCGGTGATCTGTGCAGTAAGCAAACTTTCTACACCATTGTGAAGACAAGATACTGTAGCTCTCTGTTCAAAAGCTATAGATGATGATGATTTCTGTTAATTCTCTACATAGTTACTCACCAGAGACCCGGCGTGTCGGCTGGGCTGCATGGAGAGAGATGGAGAAGAGGCCATCACTACACACCGGTTCTTCACAGGACTGGACTGGGAGAAGCTGAACAGACGAGAGATTGCACCGCCTTTCACACCTCGAATAGTAAGCCTACGTCGCCTCTTCTCTGTTATACCGCGTGTATTGTGCGATATTTGTTTGACTGATACTGATTGTATCTATATTGAATATTTGGGACCTGTTTTTACTTACCTTTTTTAGTCATTTCATTATAGTACACTGATAAACATAAAATAATTGCTAATATGTGTGAATATATTGTTTAAAAAATAATGTTTTGTTTCGTTTTTTTCGCAGGATTCTATTGAGGATGTAAACAATTTTGACCCTGACTTCACTCAAGAGGAACCCTGTCTTACACCCATAGAGGACAGCCTTTTTCCTTTCCACCAGGACGATTTTAAAGACTTCACCTACACCGCTCCAGAGCTGCACTAACAACCGCTGTAGATTATTTATTTTACAGAAATAGATTGTTAATTAACTCCTCTTATCAAACTTGACGTGGTACGTTCTGTTGACAAACGTTTTGCCAAGTCTGTCAAGAACATAGACAAGATTCAAACTGGACGAAGGCAATACAATATACTCCACAGGACCATCCAGACCAAAGGATTATTCGTAATGGCAATGACTAGAAGGAAATAATGATTTCCCGAAACGAACGGATGCTTTTTGAAATGGTTTTATCTGTATAAATGCACGCAAAGTCTATGTCGTATATTATTTGTGTTACAAGTAGCGTAATAATATCTTACAGCTCTTTAGTAAGCATGGAAACAAATGTATATTTTTTACATTGAGCTGTTAATTCAGTGTAACAGGTTGTTATGTGATGTGTTGTAAAGTAATTCTAACTAAAGTGTAAATTATAAACTTGGAAAATCCTTTTGTAACAGGCTATAAGAGACAATTTGGGTTTACCTAAAGCACATGTGACAACACATATCACCTGTCCAGTTCATTAAATAATGAATCAGGGGACACGTGGTGTAGGATAGAAACATGAAACTTTCGTGAGAAAAACAAAAAAACATATCCTTTACACCTCAAAGGACAAACATGTCACATTTCTCTATAGACGTGGAAATCCTCAGTGAATAATTTATTACCCTTGATTCATTTGTTGTTCTCACGAGCTTACCCAGTATTTGAAGCAGCCTTTATACGCTGATAATGCACCATCAACTAATGCTGCACACTGCGAATAGGGTTTAGACGCTTTTATAAGCATGAAATATTAGGTCTGTTCTACGATGCCAACTCACTTCTGTTTCGTTAAGCAGCTTATACACCGATACTAAAGAACCCATTTTTTTCCTTTTCTATTGATTTGTTTTGTGCTTGAATTACATGTCTGGGAATTCGGCTGTAGTGATTATTAAGTTTTCTATTCAATCATTCTCTTGTTTGAAAAGTGACATTACCCAATACGGGTTTTTACGTGCTTGCCTCAAACCAGTTGAAACTGGAAACTTGGTGACTTGCACATTATTTGTTGGCATATATCTGGCAGACAATAGCAGTGATAAAGATATTTTAGAGATGGCGAAGAATGATCTTGTCAAGCAATTATTTTTTTTTGTATTACTTAAATACACAGGGACTATTGCAGGTTTAATACAGGTTAGGATCAATCGACAGGATTTGAGGCATAAAACATGTTTTCTTAAAACACTTACAATAACATTTACTCATAATTTTATGAAAGCAAGTTAATTCCTTTTTAGAATTTGTGTATCATCTGAATTGAAAAGCATTTCTCTTCCATTTTACAATAGATTTAATGTTGTGCTGTTGCTTTGTCACAACAACAAAGTTGTAAAATTGGACTTGAAATAACTTCACATAGCAAACAGGAACAACATAGGAAATGTCGTTCCAAACCCATAAAAGCTTTGTTTGTTCTTCAGATGAAAACCGGGAGGCTTGTCACTGTCCCGGTATTAAAAAAAAAAAGATCATCAGAATAATCCATCTGCCATCAGTGGTTCAATCTGAATGTGACAAGAATACTTTTTGCATGCAAAGAAAAAAAACGATATTATTCGATAATTTGTCTCCTCTATGTCTCTACTCAATCACTGTAGTGCCATTTTGGAAAATATCCACAGAACACACTGTACACTGTCTTTGTTCAAATTAAAGCGTAATTATGAATAAAAAACTTATCATGGCAGACAGAAGAGTGTAAGTAGTTTGAGTTCAGTGGATGTTCTCCAAAATGGTACTACAGTGATTGTGGAGACACAGAAGAGACAAATTATTGAATTTTGTTGTTGTTTTTTTCTTTGTGTCACTTCGTAACATTAAAGTTGAACCACTGATGGCAGATGAACTATTCTGATAATGTCTTTCATACTTTTCTGGACCTTGGCAGTCAATGGCACAGTCATAAACCTGCTGGTTTTCATCTAAAATATCTTAAACTGTTCCGAAGACAAACAAAGCTGGAGGTAAGTGACTATTGACAAAATATTTGGGGGGAGTATCCCTTTAAGACTAAAATCATGTTGACAGGCATATTGTTTTCTTCTTTTGGCTATAATTGTGATATAATGAGGATGCTGACATTTACCGATTGTAAGTTCTTATATACGTTTCTCACTGTGAATAATTTGATATTGTTTCCAGAAAGGTGATCTGTTTCATGAAGTTGATATGATGAAATACTCTTCATTCTGAATTCTCACTGATGGTGTATGAAATGTCTTGTAGTCAGGTGCTCTGGTGATTTTCCCAGTGGTGTTAAACTGCCAAAAACCAGCCATGTCTGGTTGGGAGGTGTCTTCGTGACTCAATTCGTTCATTGAGTCAGCACTGCTGAGAAGTTCATTGGGTTCCTCCAGTGAAAATGTGCCAAAGGTCTTGCATTTATTTTAGTGGTTCAAAATCAAAAGTAATGGTCTTGGCAAGCAGAGTTAGCTCTTACTGGAACTAAAGTGTTTAAACAGTCTCTGCTAATTCTTTTCAGCTTGTCCGTATCCTACTGTGTTCCTGTAGAGTTTGGCTGTTCACTTTTCCACCAGAAATAACGTTCACATGATTAACTATATTAGAGACAAACATTTCGGTCTCACTGGTTTGTTGGGAACATGTGAGTTTGGAGTTGAAATTAGCAGATGTCCCGCTCTGTGGTTTTCCATGGAAAAACACTCCAGACGATGCATGATATCAGCTGTTGACTCCTCAGCCCAAGCTGGAAAGGAAATTCTTTTGGATTTGCTGGATCTTAGAGATGCACATACTGTGATGATATTTTAGGACCGGAGCAGGCCGTTTCATGGCATTTTATCTTCTATTACCATTTCCTCCGTTTCCGCCCTGACCGTATTTGACTCAGACTCTGATAGTCTGTAATTTGGGTCTTGGGCTTCACGCTACAAGAGATGGCATTACTGGGAACACAGTGTTTACTGTGTTATTTTGCTCTTGCTGAAGCATTCCCAGCAGCAATCTGGTAATTCCTCTAATCTTTCCTGAATGACAGAGAGAAAGCAACTGCTTATTTTTAGAGCCTTAAAGCCCTTCACAAACCACATTGACAGGTGAAAGAGTTTAACACCTGCTAAAGCAACTCCTCCGCTTGAAGGTTTGATCAAAGCTGTCAGGTGCGGGAAGACGGAAACTCTTTTAAAACAGCAAAAGACAACCATCAACATCAGCAAACTGATTTGAATTAAGAACATGTATCATTCTTTGTACAGTAAGACTTTTGTATGACACCGCAGAATTGTGCAAGTCTATTTTTCTTCAACTCCTATGTGGAAGTCAGAGCTGGCTGACAGCGAAGAACTGCTTTTAATCTTTTGCCTGATAGTTTCACCAGTCCAGGTTTCATCTGTTAGTTTCTTCTGGCCAATTTTTTTTTTTATAGGACTTCTGAAAAATCAGTTTCTAGTCATTCGCTTTTCACTTAATATCTTCAGTTTCGTTAGTTTTAACTTTGTCTATGTGTGTTAGTGACTATCACTGCCTGCACAATCTTAAATACGGCCTTGGCTGAATCTGACAGGTAACCCTTATACTGTATCCATTGGCACACTACTTATGAACAGCAGATTTACAACTAATTCATTTTTATGGAATACTGGAGCAATTTTATCTTTAAGAAAATTTGTGAATTAAATATGTGCTTTTATATATGCATACCAATCACTATTTAGAAATAACTATTAAAGAAACCTAAATATATCATTTAGGTCGGTAGTGCTTAAGGGAAATATCTATAAAGTGCAAATGAGGACAACCAGAAAGAAGAAAACAGAAAACCAATACATTTGAGGAAACTGCTGAAATTCTGCTGAACATTTCCTCATCAACACCAGCTACTTCCTTAATCATAACACTGGCCAAAGTTAAAACCCATTGACACTAAGAGCGATTACTATTTGTTTGACCACATCTTGGTAAACAGCCAGTGCTCTCTTAAAACTGCCTCGCAGACAGTAATCTGTCTGACTCTACAGCATAGGAACATTAAAAATCACACTTCTCTGGTTCAATTTAGGTCAAGGCGGTTTGCGCTCGGGAAGTGCAATTTTAGTTTAAACAATGCCTATGAACAATGTCAAAAATCTGAATGAATAAGTGATAAATAATAGCATTGACAACAACACAAATTAACATTCTGTTTTTTGGTAAGTGTGCATGGGGCAATATTTTGACCAACGCTGCCAGGCAACTTTGTCCAGTGTTGCCATCAACAGCAATCCGGTAAAATACAGGCTCAACAACTTATCTAAAAAAAATCCAGATAGAAATTTGTTAGCCCTGCTTGAAGGTAGAGTGCTCAAGCAACATTGCCCAAAAAAAGTTGTCCTGGCAAAATTCCTTAAAATGTTGCCCATGTATCATCAGCCTAAATGCTCCTGTTTCGTCATTTATCAGCTAACTGTTTTTTTCTGAAAGGGATTTTCAGCAGTGTTAAGGCATTATGTAATAGAAAATTAAATGTTATTATGTGTGAAGAAACACAACCATCCTCAATTTGTGACCCAATTAAAAATAGGCTAGAAACGGTTTGTCGAGGCAGTTTTTGGTGTTCACTGGAAAGAGTCTGCTCTCACCATTTAAATAGTTAAATTTAATGTTTTAAGCAGACTGTACAGTCAGTGGACAGATTACCGGGGTATTGCTGGGGGGTTTCAGGAGAGTGCTGGTTGTTTAACAGGTATGTGGTTAAACAAACAGGGCTGTTGGATGGTTAATATTGGGTTTGTTGCTAGGTTATTTCAACTGGCTGTTAAGGTCCTCTGGCTAGGTGCTGGGGTGTTTTGCCTTCTTGCAGTTGGATGGTTTTTAGTAAGGTCTTCTTGCTGGTTACTAAGGTTATTCTTCTGTTTAGCCCGAATATTTTCCAAAATAATTATCTTCCATTGCTAATCAGTATTATAATCTCATATAAGCTCTATATACAACTTTATAAATTCTTAGACACTATAATGTAACACTAATTAGGCTACTGATTATAAACGGGCCTACACAGAGTACTGGATGAGGAAGAAAAAAACTGTGGAACAAGTAAATTAAATGTACTACATCTGTGATCGATAGTGCTGGTTGCATCACGCGTCCCATCGGTTCTGTGAATCTTTTTTTAAGTGCGACACCGCTGTCTGAATTCATATGACTGCGCGCGCTCCCGCCTGCGCCTCGTGAACGCGCGGGCCACGGAGCGAGCAGAGCGGCGCAGACGCGGTTAACTCTTTGTACCGACCACAAGCTGCACCGACCGGTGCTGGACAAATGCTTTGACCTTCAGCGAGCCGGAGGGTTGATCTCCACCATTCAAACGTTTTCGACACACCGCACCGGACTAGCATCGGACCGTTTTGCCGCGACTGCTCGTTTTCTTTCGGAAACGCATTTTTAATTGTTAGCGAGAGGTGGCCACGTCCTTGATTTCTCTGGCCTCTCGGTTTGGAAAAACCTAACACATTCTGAGTGGTTTCACCCAGGAATGGATACTGGAGTTGTCACTGAAAAGAAAAGGTAGGGACCCCGGTGTGTATGTCAGAGAAGGTGGTCTGCCGAGCGCTATTTGTTGTGTTTTGTGGAGTAAACAGGCCGAAAGATATTCCTCCCCCGTCACACTGAACGTGTCGCCATTTTGTGCTGGATGGCTAACCGAACAACTAAGAGCAAGTTTAAAGGGCTCGAGCCGGCTATTTCTTTCCAAACAACCATTACGCGTTATCCTAAATCGTTTAAAGAGGCGCATTTGTTGCGTTGTATGGCTTTTTTGGAGGTAACACAGTATAGTGTATGTCTGTGGAAGGAAGCTAACAAAACTAGCTGCACGCTCACTTAAACTTCCCCTGATTTATTGCTTACAAACCGCTATAAACTGTTTATATTAGTATAGACGTAATTCAGCTCTCATGGGAGTGTGTAAGCACGTTGTTTATATAGGCACAGGCATATATTAAGCATGAATGTCGAATGCTTATATTAAACGCATAATACACGTTTTTTCCTATAGCGTATCGACCCGACAGCTGCACGTCTATTACAGTAGAAGAGAAAGTACATAGCATAGTCTTTGCTCGGTGGAAACTATGCAAGTTCGTATTCTGGTATTTTTGACCGTGTTCAGTTTTGAACACTTCATGCGGTTTATTTTCTGTGAGAAAAAGAGCCGTGCGCCAGTCATTTCGATGGGTCCCTTCTTTACGCCTCAGACCACTTGACCCCACGGCTCACATCAGCTTGTTGCCCTTGTTCATCCAGCCAGACTGGCATATTTGTGGATAAAGGACTGGAAGCAGGAATTCATCCTTGGATTTTGCTGACAGCGTCTTATTCTTTGTCAGGCCTGTCATCAGTGTGGGCTCAGATGAGATGAGATGGAAATAAGTGTTGGTATTGCTGAGACTGGAAAATGTTGCTTGGTTTCTCTGTACTAGTGAATTTGCAAGAAATCAAATTAGAATTAGAAAGATGCCTCTGGCTTTGTACACGAGCTAAGATCTAACGTCACCGTTTATATGGGTGTTATATGGGTGTTACAGGTCAATTTGGCACATTGTTTTTTTTGAGTTGTTGGAATGAATTGCTGGTTAACCTGTCATGGTTTTCTTGAATTTGTTCTCGTTTGGGGTTGTGAACATGCATGCAAAGTGTTGTGGAATGTGTATACAAAACATCTTTCATAATTAAGAGGTTTATGCATTTTACGGACACCTTTGTCCAAAGAAACTTGATAGCATTTTTGCTTGTTACTGTGAGCTTCAGAAAAGCATGCAAAAGATGTGGTTTCCATATTTCAAAAAGTTATTTTTTTTTTTCTTTTAACGTGTGTGTTCTGATTGTGTGTTCTTGGGTGACTTCAATTTGACCCCGACCATAAAAATGCCTAGATTTCTTTTTTTTTTTTTTTTTTTTTTTGTAGTTTTTCAAATACTGTGTAAGCCCTTTGTCTGTCTCATTTAAAGCGCATAATGCCTTGTTTTCAGTGGCAATATTTTCCTTTGACATTATTTTGTTTGGCTTCCAAGTTCAAGCTGAAACACGCATTTTGCATCTCTCACATCATTCTAAGCATTGACGTCAAAGCAGCTTCCTGCCCGGTCTTGTGGCAAGACCTGTATCAGTTTTAATGTTGAAATGTGTTCCTCTTATGATTGTTTCTTTAGAAGTGTTCTCACAGGTCAAGGAGATTCATTGATTTTGTAATTGTGTTTCAAGGGCTTTCATCTATATGATCTTGATCAATTCAGTTAGACTGGGTATCGGATTGTAAAACAGGCCACCTTTTAGGCCTGTGTCGATTTTGGTTTACTCATCAGTGTTAGGTGGTGTGACAAATCTTACTTCATGGTGTGAGTATTTCTGAATAACCAATATAGCAGTATATCATAATGTTTCCAGACTGTGATTGTCCAGTTTATTTTATGTGCAAATAATGTGCAAACGCATTAACTTTTGACACAAATGTCAACTATTAGAGATTTTCCTACATTTTGTCTTTGTGCATTATATAAAATATATTGAGCAGACAGTGCTTATATAACTACATATCTTCCATATTGACTTGTCGCTGGTTTGCTTGGTTTTGGCTTCACCTCGCCGCACTCAGGCCTATTTATTTTTGTATTGATGTGTTCCTGTATTTGAGTGTAACTGATTGGAACAAAACCAAAGTGTTTTTAAAAGTTGGTCAATTTTGTCCTAAAAAGCAACATTTGCGGTGAGATGTTCAGAAAATGAGAGAAAAGATTCAAAGAAAAGTTCACCACCACTATAAATATCAATAACCTATATAAGAATAAATGTAGATAAGTTAGATGACCTCTCAAATTCACTATAGGCGTTGTTTTCTGAAACGATTTCCACTTAGACATCGCTGACAAATTTCAGTAATTACAAAGAAACTGCAAGTAACATTTTTAATTGAACATGATTTATTTGAAGTAGAAAGACGATCATTTGTTTTGCAGCTTTGAAAACTCATTTTTTACAGTGTTGTTCACAATCCCCACTTCCCAACCTCGATATCTGTTATACTGCAGATTGGTTAAAAATGGACAGGCATAGAAGTTGAATAATTAAAACCAAATGATTTTTTTCACGTGATTAAGTAATGTCAGTTAATGAGAAGCTGGTGATTGCTTTGGCAAATGGACTGAGAGAATTTGCAGAACCCGTGCGGTCTCGGATCGTGATGTCTTGTGTAGGTTATCAGCTTAATTTATTAGCCATTTTGTTATCGTGATGAGTGACATCCGCTTTAAAGAAAGCTCTTGTTTTTTTGTGTTTTGAAACCATACGATGCAACCTCATACTTATGCATTTGCAAGCTCGCCTTGCTAAAGGGGCCTTCCAGCTATCCTGAATAGAGTCAATAATGTAGACATATATTATTGAGCAGTCCATATATGGAGCTTACGTAAGATGACAATGTACAAGCACGCTCAGACATAAACAGACTGAAACATCCCCTGCGCACAAGGGTTTTCCTCTCTTTATGGCCAAATGATTTCCACTTAGCTTCAGAGAGTACTTTGATAGGGAGGATGGGAGCAGTTAGGATGCCGTCTGTTTGAAGATGCTGTTTTTTCCTGCTAGGGCACTAGGCCGTCTTAACTGTTTTCCCTTCTTTGTGTTGCGTTGCTTTGACGGTTGACACAATGCCTGCTCATTGTTTCTTGTCGCAGCTTTGACCTTGGAGCTCCTAGATGGGGAATATATGGATTCGTTGCCAGTTGCATGGAGATCTCATTGGTCATTTAAATTATAAAGGGCAAAATGTGTGTTGGCCTAAATCTGCATCTCTTAGGGCATTTGTGTTTGAATTCAGAAGCCATTTTTTGCAAATTCAGAACAATTCAATAAACAATTTAGTTTGATTTTGTGTACTTTGCTTTCCCTAAAACGTTTTAGTATACAAAAAAGAAAAACGCACTGCACTGCCGCTTATTGCAGGTGTTGTAACTTGCTAGTGCAGGTTTATTTTAAAATACATAATCAGCATTGTAATCCTTCTAGCATGATATAAAAGTAACAACCCGAAGTTTGCATGCAGAAAAAGCATTTTCATTGGGAGCTGTTAACTGTATGAATGGTTTGAGACAAGTGGTACAATTTGTTGCTGTTTATGATTGAAAGAAGATATATGCCTTTGTTGATGACAATATATGCATCGCAGACATTTGCAGTGAAGCTCTGATGGGTCTTGACCTCTCAGATGCTTCTGATCAAATTAACAGAAAAACCCAGTCACTCCAGACGGTCAGCTGTTTTTCAGGCATTGACGTGTTTGTGCTGTTATTGCAAACGTTGGCTGAATGCAGTTCCTTAATGATGTTTCCATATCTGATTTCAAGCGTGTTTGAGGCCTAACTTCTTTTGTCAGCTGACCTGATAAACTGATAAATGATGCAGGTTTTTGTAGAAATAGCTTCTAAAGGATTTAAATTTTCTAGAAATATAATAGGACAAGTTTAACAGCATTTTAATCCATTTGTCTGAAGTTTCGGCGTTTGTTAATAATGAAGAGTTTTCTATGTCTGTAAACCATGAACGAACACCTGAAGTGGTGGCTTTTGTAACAGAGTGTGGATTACTTTGTTGCTCTTTGTTGCCAGTAGCTTTGCTTGTTTTCATAGCCTTCCATTATTGCAGTGAACTGAAACATTTGTTAAATGTGTGGGAGTTGGTCTTGGCAGTGACAGAATAGGCAGAGGTCCCGAGGGTAATAGATAGGCTGCTTTAGAAATCACGATGAGAGAGACTCATTTTAGCAAAAAGCTTTTCTCATGATGACCTACTATTTGTCAGGAAAGGGGTTCTTTTCTGGCCAACAGCTTTTTATTGTCCGTATCCTGACCTTGTTTGCTTGTGACACCAGTTACTTTATGGCTTGTTTGTGTATAAACGTATATTCCTTGTAGTGTGCCGAAAAGGTTTATGTTAGAAAATCTGAAAACATTTATCGCCGTTGGCTTGGTTCCAAGGGTTGTAACTGTGTCTGTCACAGCATGTCCACACCCCTTTCACCAGCCAGTCAGACCGAAACGATCTTTCCGGCCTGTGACGTTGCAAGTTATGACTCCAAATGAGAGATTCAAAATAAGTTGACCTTGCTGCTGCCCTCAAGCGTTAGCACAGGAGGGCTTTCTTGTCGAACGCCTAGTCAAGCTAACAACACACCGTCCTTATTTTTTCAGGGTGAGCTCGGAGCGCAGGAAGGAGAAGTCCAGGGATGCAGCGCGATCTCGCAGGGGCAAGGAGTCCGAGGTGTTCTACGAGTTAGCACACCAGCTCCCCCTGCCACACAATGTCACCTCCCACCTGGACAAGGCGTCCATCATGAGGCTGACCATCAGCTACCTGCGCATGAGGAAGCTGCTCGGCTCTGGTCAGTACGCAGACTTGAGTATTTGCATCTACATACACAAAATAGTTACACCGCATTCAAATGGGAATCAAAACTTTGCCACCAGTAGATATTGTAAACACTCTAAACACTATTGGATATTGTAAACACTGATCTGATGAACGGAGGCAAGAAATGTACAATCTGGGGCAGAATTCTCAAAGAGTGCATATTAGTACTTCAGTGTACTTTTTTTAGGCCTAATAGATCGATAAAGGTTGTTGTTTGGCTTTGCAGATGAATCAGAGAAGGAGAATGAGCTGGAGAGTCAGTTAAACAGCTTTTATCTGAAGGCCCTGGAGGGTTTTCTCATGGTCCTGTCTGAAGATGGAGACATGGTTTATCTCTCTGAGAATGTCAGCAAGAGCATGGGCCTCACACAGGTAGCTGAATGCTTGTTCTTTTCGGTTTAGATTTCAAGCTTAAGTGGTGGTTGACTAACTCTACCATCTGTTCTTTTAGTTTGATCTGACTGGTCACAGCATCTTTGAATTTTCACATCCATGTGACCACGAGGAGCTGAGAGAAATGCTTGTCCACAGGACAGGTAATTCACACTGTGACATTTCTCTGCAAAAATAAATACATCAGCCATCAATAATGAATGCATTGACAGAATTTGTTTTCCATCTTTAGGATCCAAAAAGACCAAGGAACAAAACACAGAGCGCAGCTTCTTCCTGCGCATGAAGTGCACGCTTACTAGCAGAGGGCGCACTGTCAATATCAAGTCTTCTACATGGAAGGTGAGATGCTGTTTGAATGCTAACAATGTTTTCTCAGACTATCACTAATCTTTTGGTATCCACAGCCTGTATATACTTTCCCCCTAGCACTACCTTTTACTGGAGTATTGTACTCTTGGTTTTAGAAGGGTACATTTGTATTACCCTGTTTTGAAATGGTTCATTCATTTTATTGACATGTATACAGGAAATTAAACGAGGAATAAGAAAATAAACAGGCTTGAGTTTTATTGTGCTCAGAGCATCCTTAGGTTTTTCTTGACGTACCTGCTATACATAGACTTTAAACAGATGTTTCCCTCTTCTCTCTCCTGCTTAAGGTTCTTCACTGCACCGGTCATGTGCGTGTGCAGGAGCGCGCCGAGGGCTCGGGAGACTCTGGCTTTAAAGAGCCTCCTCTGACCTACCTTGTGGTCATCTGTGAGCCCATTCCTCATCCCTCGAACATCGAGGTGCCTCTGGACAGCAAGACCTTCCTTAGCCGTCACACTCTGGATATGAAGTTTTCATACTGCGATGAAAGGTTAGCAGGAAGATGTAATATATCCACCTCATTAAGTATAAGAAAGCTGAAAGATTGAGAATAAAATAAATGATAAAAAAAGATTAAGCTGTTTATGATTGCATGATAGGTTAAGATAACACAAAAGAGAATATGAAGCAGCTTAACAGACTTTTAAAACATGAAAATAACTGATAGCTCATGAAACCGGGAAGCAATGCACATTAAAATTACAAATGAGCATTCCTGCTTTAATGTTAAAAATGGCATGCATGCACCAAACAGGAAAAAAACAATTTCCCCCTCATTATGTAGACAGATTGGCACACCGCTTCTTGTCTTTCTTCCTTTTGTTTAATTGAAGTGTAAATGGTTTGACTACTTTATTTCCCTATTTTTTTGTTTTGTTTCATGTATTTGGGTTTGCCTTGATGGTATCTGTGGTTAACAATGAATACTGTGCATGCCGACCAGGTGTCGATGTCTTTGAATAAAAGCAATGCTGCAGAACGAGTCTAGTAGGCTGAAGCACAAAAGCCTGATTTCTCTTCTATTACAAATGTCACTGACACCACCTAGTGGCAAAGGCCGGTAGATTTTTAAGCTTTTACTAGAGATTTTCTGCACTGTTTTACATGTATGCTGTATGTACATACTAAAATACCTAGTTATAAATAAATAAATAAATAAATAAGCTATATAGTAACATAATTGTATAAAAAACAAACAACAGCAGACAACAGAATTAATAAAACCTTAAACTAAAATGAAAAAAAAAAAACAATAACTCTCAAACAGTGGCTGGTAAAACACAATTAAAAGCTATGTAGTAATAATTATTATAAAGAACAAAAACTAAAAAAATGGCAAAAGCTGACAACACAATTACAAAAAAAAAAAAAACCCAAGCAAACAAAAAGTGTCCACTGGCCAGGATTGTTCACATTAAGACCAAATACAGATCTAAGTTAAATATAATATGTGGTGTTTTGAGAACTAAAAATGGGTTAAAGAACAGAGAGGATTATTTTTATGTCCAGATCTTGTTGAAGTATTAGCTACTTAATTGCAAACTCAAAGCTCTCACTCTTTTTCCACAGGATCACAGAGCTGATGGGATATGAGCCAGATGATCTGCTGAACAAGTCTGTGTACGAATACTATCATGCCCTGGATTCAGATCACCTTACCAAGACACATCACAACTGTGAGTACCTGGACAGAATGCACACCTGGTCATGACAAAGGTTGCACTGTAACATGCAGAACTGTTACAAAAGATGGCGTGTTAAACACTTCTGATTGGAGTGTATATTTTTGCCCAGTGTTCGCAAAGGGCCAGGCCACCACAGGCCAGTACCGCATGCTGGCTAAGAAAGGTGGTTTCGTGTGGGTGGAGACTCAAGCCACCGTTATCTACAACCCCAAGAATTCTCAGCCACAGTGCATTGTGTGCGTCAATTACGTTCTCAGGTATGGGTTCAGTTTACAGACCTTCATTAGACCAATTTTTACAATATTCTGCATTTAGAAATCCACTGATTTAGTGTGTATACAAATGTGTCTGTGATCATTATTCAACTTTCCATTCTGTCCCATTCAGTGGCATTGTGGAAGGGGACGTTGTCCTGTCCTTGCAGCAGACCGTGTCCGAGCCCAAGGCTGAGGAGAAAGAGAACGAGGAGATGGAAGATGAGGCCTCTGAGGTGGACATACTCAAACTCTTCAAGTCAGAAAGCCTCAAGTGTCCCATGAAGAGCCCTGACCTGTATGAGAAGCTGAAGGAGGAGCCTGAGGCTCTCACTGTGTTGGCACCTGCTGCAGGAGACACCATCATCTCTCTAGACTTCAACAACTCAGGTGCTTCCCGAAGGACGGTTACATGTTTGAATAATCACTTTGATCGTGACTTGCAGCAAATGAAATGAGAGCTGACAGTCAGAGGTGATATGAGCAAAGAGCATATATTTATTCTCATTCTCATTATCTTGTTTAATCATAGATAATTTTCCTGCAACTTACATGAGCGTTTCCCCTTCACTGTGTTCATTTTTAGTGGCAAAAATGTGTAATTGTGTAAATAAAATGACATTTTTAACAGCAGCAAAGTTCAATAACTGTGGCTGGTTGAGCAGCCCACCAGTAATGTAAGGCAACCAGAAGTTGAAGAACGTCTGCTAGCGACTGACAGCTCATACACTTCCATTCAAAAGTTTGGGGTTGGTAAGATTTTTATAATGTCTATCCAAAAAGAAAGTATCTTATGCTTGCCAAGGCTGCGTGTATTGATTCAAAAATGCAGTGAAATAACGTTTCAATTTAGAATAAATGTTCTGCTTTAATATATTTAAACATTTAATTTATTTTTGTGATAAGCTAAATTTTCAGCAGCTTCTACTGCAGTCTTCTGTTGAGAGATTATTTTAATTTAAGTTCAGATAAACAGCATTTATTTGAAATCTTTCATTGTCACTTTTGATCTATATAATGCGTCCTTGCTAAATCCATCAAAAAAGACATCCTTACTGGCCCCAACTTTTGAGTGTACCTTAATATAATGCTGCAATCTTTAGGCGACTTTGTAATCTTATATAGACAGAAAACACATTTAGGGTATTCACTAATCCTGAGACTCAGAAATATGGATTCATAATCTTAGTTTTATAAATAAAAAGTCCCTTGACGTGGTACCAATGATAATTAAACAATGTAATTTCCAACAGATTCTGATATACAGCTGATGAAGGAGGTGCCCCTCTACAATGATGTCATGCTGCCCTCCAGCAGCGAGAAGCTGCCCATCAGTCTGTCTCCTCTGACCCCCAGCGACTCCACTCCGGTTCTGACCAAAATAGAGACCGATTTCCCTTTCAGCTCTCCTGATCGTGGTCCAGACTCCACAAACGCACCTTCCACATCTGGACTGGGCTCCTCGGAGGTAAAGACTTGCTTAAATAGATAAACGCATGCTTTTATTTAGCTGCTATTCTTAGCCATGTAAAACGGATTGCTCCTTTTTAATGATTAATGAGCTCATGTGTGTCTCAAAGACTTAGTTCAAGTGTGGTGTTGTTTTTTTTCTCTCTCAGCCCAACAGCCCCATGGATTACTGTTTCCAGGTAGACTCAGACATCGGTTCTGAACCACTGGACCTGGTTGAGAAACTCTTTGCTATTGATACTGAGGCAAAGACCCCTTTTAGCTCCCAGGTAACCCTGCATCTGAAATATCTCACTCTCTGGTCGTTTTGCATTGCATAAACTTAACAAGACAAATATCTTCGACTGGTAGACCATGGAGGACCTCGACCTAGAGATGCTGGCTCCATACATCCCCATGGATGACGACTTCCAGCTGCGCATCCCCTCTCCACTGGATCCGCTGCCGTCTGGCCCTCACTCCGTGTCAGCCATGAGCTCCCTGTTCCAGCCCTTACCCTCCCCCGCGTCTCCAGCCTCTTCCTCCAGCAGCACAGCGAAACAGGAGGCGTCATCTCGGGCGCCTTCGCCCCTGCACCTTCTGCAGGAGGTTTGCAATGCACCCGTCTCACCCTTCAGTGGCAGTCGGGACGTTTCACCTGCTCGGTCCCCCACCCCACAGAGCAGCAATCAGCTCAACAACAGGTAAAGCTCTCATTGACTTCCTGCTGGCAATCTTAGTCAGATCAATTCTTTAGCGGAGGGATCAGATAGCTGAGCTGTATTAAACTGCAAGCAGATTAGAATCGAGCCAGAAACGGTTCTATCATGACCGTAGAGCTGGGATTTGGACTTCCTTTAGAAGTCACTACTAGTAGATTATCTGATTTTGTTTGTTGCTCTAATTTCCCAGAGAGCTGTCTCCAAAGATGTTAGCTATCCAGAACGCCCAACGTAAAAGGAAGCTGGAGGAAGTGACATCACTTTCTGAGGCTATTGGATTGGTCAGTATGAAAATAGATTTTATGCGAAGATTAAGTAAAAGTGCATAAATGATGACATTTGGTTAAAAAAAAAAAAATAATAATAATTATCATATCTATATTCATCATATATGGTATATATTGGTGTTGTCAAACCATTAATCACGTCCAAAATAGACATTTTGTTTACATCATGTTTGTATATACAGTATATATTTTGTGAATATGACTGCGTGTGTATTTATACACTCATAATACACACATTATGTAAACAAACCTTTTATTTTGGAAAAAAATTATCACAATGAATCATTTGACAGCATTACATAAACTATCAAAATGATTATAGTGTGAAAAATGATATTGTCCAGAGTAATGTTTTTTTTTTTTTTTTTTTTTTTGAGTTGTAAATAAAGCACTGCCTGTAAATAAGAAAGATCATGTGAAGTAATTTGTGATGATTTCTTTTCCATCTAACTCTAAAACTAATGGCCACTCTCCAATTTCCCGCAGAGTGCTTTGCTTCAGAGTGTGGACAGTGCTATAGAGCCTGGCAAGAGGGCTAAGGTTTTAGAGGTTAAAGGATCGAGTGTTCTTGGAGGAAACAAAACCATTCTCATACTGCCCTCTGGTGAGTGACAAGACCACGATTCATGGTGTTTTGTTTTTCTTAAATAGATTTTTAAATGCAAACCATTAGAAATACTGGAAGCCCAAAGATAACGCAATCATTTAAATAAATGTGAAACGATACATATTTTAGTACATTTTACCTGCTGGCAACACCACACCATTTTTGGAGTATGCAGTTGTCTGTAACTCAGTTTCTGTCTTGTTTCCCTCTGGTTCTGCAGACGTGGCCAGTCGTCTGCTGTGCAGCTCTTTAGAGAGCAGCAGCGGGCTGCCTCAGCTAACACGCTACGACTGCGAAGTCAACGCTCCTGTGCAGGACCGCCATCATCTGCTGCAGGGAGAGGACCTCCTGCGTGCTCTGGACCAAGTCAACTGAGCTTTGCTGTGTTTAGCAATTCCGGACACTGCATCTCTCCCCCTCTCTCTTTTTCTCTCTCTCTCTCTCTCTCTCTCTCTCTTTCTCTCTTTCTCTCGCTCCTTGGCCCGACCCCATCACTGAAATCTGCCTCCACTTGTCTCCTTTTATTCCAAGCCCTAATATTCTCTACAAACCCAAGTGTTTTAAAAATGTACTAGATGACCTGCACCTTCCATTGATCTCACCAGTGAGCCCAGAGGGAGTCCATCCATCCATCCATCCCAGTGTGTAGAGCCTGGAGGAGGAGGAGGAGCGTAATGTAACTTAACAGTGGCATCAACCAGACAAGAGTTATGAGCCTTAATGTGAAATGCACACTGACGCACAGATGCTGATGCGTACAATCTCCCACGCTCCCTCTGGATTCCCTAATTTTACCTAAAAACCCATCCGTTGTGTTTTACGCCCCTCCCCAAAGCGTGTGTATTGTAGCTACAGTCGCACAATAATCTATTTTCTTAAGACAGAATACCAGCAGTCCATGCAATATACGAAACCATTTTTACGAATATGTACTTTTAATGAAAGATTGAACAGTTTATTTTTTTTTCTCTTTCGTTGTGTAGAGTCCTTCGCGTGCGCTCACGGGCTCAATGGTTTAACGCTGTTGGATGTTTGCGAGTGTCGCTTTCTTATTTGCTCCCATCACTTTGTTTTCTCTTGAACAGCACAGAAGAATTGTAAAAGAGCCATTGAAAGTAATGATGGATATTGTGCAAAAAAAAGGGAATTAAAAATCATGCTGTGGTGTTCTCATGATGGTTTTTGTCTCAAAGAGGTTAAAACAGATTTATAGTTTAATTATGCAATAGATTTTTATATTTTTAGTGGTCATTTTTTTTTTTTTGTTTAGTTCTCTTTGTGGTAGATGCTTAAGGTAATTCATGCTTGTGAGATGTCATAGCTGGTAACCGTTTTTTTGTTTTTGCTTCATGAGAGGTTTTAGATCATGCAAAGCTGATGTATCATTTATATCCCAGTTTTACAAGTATTTATAATGGCATTAGAACATGAATGCTTAGTTTTAAGACCATATTTGTTTTCATCATGCTTTCAGCCTGTTGACAAAGTCTTGCAAGTATTTTATGACCTGTTAGCTCGTTTTTCAGTAGGAAAGACATTTTCTTTTGTTATTGTGTCCTTCATTTATCTCTGCAGTCCTCTCCTTTTATTCTTAACACTAAATGTTTTGTTTATTGCATAATCAGTAAAAGACAATTGTGGACCAGAATTTTGTGATTGTATGTTTCAATTGATGTGACACTTTTTATTTTTTTCTATCTAGATCTATTAAGTTATTCAGGAGTACATTAAATTGCATTTCAAACGTAGTGATAGTACACTTCCATGATGCACTTTTTTCAATATCTGGATTAAAGTAAAGGTTCAACTGTCTGGACATTGTAAACAAAGGATGAAATTCTTGGTGAAAAAAACTTATTGGGATAGTTGTGTAATTTCAATTAAAATTTCATTAAAGAAATAAGCAGTGAAGCAACTTTGTTTTAAAAACATAAACGTGTTTGAAGTTATTTATTCTTGTTTTTTAAAAGAATGAAAAAGTTCGTATCACTATAAAAATATCATTTAACAAAGGATCTAAGGCAAAAAAACAGGAAACCACAAGAAAAGCATTTTACATTCATGACTTAAATTCCATATGTAACTCTTTTGATATGCCTGATTTTTTTTTCTGCGTGATTAAAAAATGGCTATATTCTTTTTTTTTTTTTACTGTTTTCTATTCCTATCAGGGGGCAGTGCCTCCATACACAAATTTTTGCATTCGAAAGTCTTCTGAACACAATTTTATTTCATCAACTAATTCCATCATCAAGTGGACAAAAATAATATTGTGCAATGTTCACTGCCTACACAGCGTCGTACACCAGCAAACATTTTAATTATGCAGTATGCATCGCTGCTATTATATCTTTATGCGAATGACTTTTTATGTGTATTTTTATGTGAATGACTTGACGTCGGTGTCTCTGATTGACGCGCTCGCGCACGCCGCACCTGCTAGTCAGAAGAGCGCGCGCGCAGGTGCGCGGGCAATTACCAAGCGAAGCGTGATAACAGCCGACTGAACAGAAAAGACCGAGGCCTTGAGATGATGTCGCGGAGTAAGTTATTGTATATATTATTTTCGATGTCGTTGCTTTACTTCAGTGTCGGGTTCTCACTCGAGTGTGTCGTCGGGTAGAGAAGGTGTGTGAAAAATACTGGGCTCCGTTCAAAAGCGACTGTGAGGAGCTCCTGGGCCGCTTCCAGCAGACCGAGTCGGTTCGGTATGAGGAGTTCTGCGCTATCTGGAGGGAGATGGACTTCTCGAGCGTGTTTTTGTAAGTCACACTTGTACAGCGTTGCACTGCTACATTTAAAGCCGTAGGGCTTGTGTTAGACATATTTAATTGCTTATGAATATGAGTGAATTAGGCCCGTATTGCTGTGCAGGTGATGGGTTTAAGATGTTTGCCACACTTAGAGGCCCTAATGCTGCTGTTGTTCTTTTTTATATTTTTTTTTTCTCCTACAAAGGAGAATTTAGCATGCCTTTTCATAGAAACCCAAACTGTCACATAATCGGTTTGTCCGGGGAACAAGGCCGTTTTACCCAAATAAAGATTCTGTCTTTTTTTTACTATCACCGTTTCAAACCTGCGTGGCTTTCTTTCCTCTGCAAAACTCAAAGTTTAGAAACACGTTGGTATGTTGATTACCACTGTCTCGCATTCCATGGACGGACAATAAAACGGGTTTTTCTCAAAATAAATATTTTTCATGTTCCAGAGGAGGGAAAGACACACAGGTTTGGAACGACACGAGAACGAGTAAATGATGACCGTTTTCAGTGTCTGCTGCGTTCTAGTCTATATCAGGGTCAGACTGATTTAGTCTGCGCTGCTCGGGTTTAGTTACTCGTACTGAGCGTGTGTCAAGTCACGTCTTTTTAGGGAGCTTTTTCATTTTTTGGAGCTCGAAAGTCACTTTAGTAGTATGCAAAAACTCCCCCCACAAAAAACAGCATAGACATTCTCCACGTATCTCTTATTAAGAAAATGATTAATACACTCCAAACAATATGACTGACTTTTTTTTTTTTCTTTTTCTCCATGTTTTTGCACGTGAAGCCTGTGTTTTTGAGCTTTAGTGTAAATTACAGTTTTGAGACTTTTTTTTTTTTTTTTTTTTTTTTTTTTTTCCTCCAACAGTGGATGTCCTTCTATCCATGAGAAGAGATGCTTCACGCAGCTAGCGCTCACCGTAGCCTACAGATACGTTCTGCCCCCGTACAGTTTTCAGATTCGTGTGGGAGGCCTGTATGTGATCTATGGCCTTTACAATACACAGCTTATTTGGCCTAAGGAAAAGGTGATTCCGTTTCTTCTGTGTTTCAATCAAGACCAATGATTCAGCTTTTGCTCGTTTCTAAATCTGAAAACCATGCTGCTGAGTACATGTCTGATTCACTCAGATCAGGGTTGCTCTGAAGGATTGGTATGATGTGCAGAAGCTCATCAACGATGCAAAAGGTTGCCAGCATTTGGATGTTGTTTACATCTTTAAAAGGCTTTTATCATCTAAAGCCTTTTGTTTCACCGCCATGCCCCAGAAGGTCAGCAGATTCTACCTCTACTATGGTGTTTTGAGGTGAAGGGCTGTATCTTCCCAAAGCGTCTAAAAGGCTCTTCTTGCAGCTCACTTTTGAATCGAGTGAACGCTTTCAGTATAACGTGAATGAAGAGTTTCGGGACCGCAGGAACAGAGTGGCCGAACTCTCTTCCATCGAAATGCTGGAAGTGAGTATTCACTAAATGTAAAATCTCACCGCGTAATTTCTTGAAATGCTGACGATTTCAAGTCAACGAACGATATTTTTCTACATGCAGGAGATCGCAAATGTGCATGGTCACTATGAGAGGCTAAAGAAATCATCAGTGCCGACGCTATCTGGAGTGACGCTGCTGAACCTGACGCATTCACTTCAGAAATGTGCTTCTGAGTACCAACAGTGGCAGGACAAAATAACAGTACGTTGATGAGCGGTAGTATATCTATTGATTCTTATTTATGTCTCTCTTTTTTTTTTTTTTTTTTTTAAAGCTCTTTTTTGTGTTGCTAACGTGCGTTATTCATAATTACATTTGTATTCAGGCTGAAAAGGATAAAAACTCGAAAAAGGGAGCCACTCAGAAATCTGAGGTGTGTTAAACCCTGCCAGAAACTTTCTACAGTAAAATATTGAACTTTTGTTTCCACCGTGGGATGAAAAAAATGTAAATTGTGACATCTCATAATTCAGATATTCTCTCAGTTCTGATTTTTTTTTTTTTTTCTAGCGATTTGGCCCTTTTCCCCTCAGAACTGTGAGAGGAACTCAGAATTTAGACGGGGGGGCAAATCAGAATTCAGAGTTTTACATTTCATTTCACTTTTTTTAATGATGCAGAATAAAGAGGGTAACTACAAGTTTCTTACAATTCAGACTTTTTTCCCCCCACTTGAAACAAGCTATCATAGTAAAGACATTTCAAATGATTGAAGCTGTGGTTTAATAAAGACTAACGTCATTGTTTCAGCAGTGCTTCAGTAGAGCTGACATGCTTGCCTCCATCAAGTCCAAGTCATACGGTCATGTGGTGAAGGTTTGACATTTTCTTGCAACAGATTCCTCTTTGCCTGTTGGTTGTGTAAACGTGGTTTACGTAGTGGGTTCAGTATTTGGAGAAAGGTACTTAATTGCCCTGCTTAAGAACATTTTAGGATACAGATGTTATCTGCATACATTCATCTCTATGTACAACTGCTGCTTTGAAACGTTTCATGCCGAAAAAGTTTTTTTTTTCTTCCCCTTTATGTGGCTTTGGGACACGGTGTAAAGGCGACAAAATCTAGGCACCACAGACAGGTTGAGATGGTCACATCAGACTCTGGGACTGATCAAGTCCTCTTTGGTCAGAAAAAGAAACCCCCATCCCTCAGGACGAGAACCTGGCAAAACTTTGGCAAACCAAGTCAGAATTGGTTAAAGCTCTCTTTTAGACATAAAACAACTTTTGAGAACATTATGTATTTTAAATAATCAGAGAGAAGTTGATGCTGGTGTAATGTTTTATTTTTCACTTTTGTCTAAAAAGGTGAGCCAGAAAAAATACAGCAATGGCTTCTAAGTGTGATGGAAAAAGACAAGACTGCCTGTAAGTGTGCAATTAATTATTCAAAAAATTATATATATAAAATATATATATATATATATATATATATATATATATATATAATATTTTTTTTTTTTTTTTTTTTCCTTTCAGTGAAACGTAGAGACATCAGAAGATTCAAGTGGTGACATGACTCTCTATCTCTGAGTTTTGTGTGTCAGTCGGCATTATGTATTCCACAGTGCTTTATTTAATAACATAAACATTTGAATGTGAAAGCATTGGTTATGTTTTGGTTTGGGCAAAAATAATAAAAAAACGACCATCCTGCTGATGGTTTTCTATTTTGGTTCTGTGGTTACACTACACTTTTTTTTTTTTTTTTTTTTTTTTTTTTTTGCTCTACAGAAATGCTTGGATTTTGGGTTACAAAAAAAAAAACAAATTTACAAAAATTTAAGTTCGGGGGTTTTATGTTTTCAGAAAGCATTAATGGTGTTTGGTTTAATTATGCAAAGTCCCCCTCTAGTGGAGAAATGTTTTTTTTTTTTTTTTTTTTTTAAAAGCACTGACCCCACTTTTTTCCACAATAGCTACAAGTATGACATAACCTTGTGATCTCCCCACAGTGTAAATGAAATCCTGTAGTGAGGGGAACCCCTTTCATTCGACCACAAAGGTCCCTCTGTGTCCTTCGACGCGCTCCACATTGCCGCAGCACTGTTGTAATCACCATGAGAAAGCCCTGATTCAGCTCTTGATACGGTGTTCCTTTCTGTGAGCTTTAAGTCTAAATAAAACCCACGAGATCTAGTTGTACCAGTGTCATCTTATCCTCAACTCAGAAAGCTGTGTATGCAAAAAACTAGGCCTAAATGACAAATTCTGCATATTGATATTTTACTTGGCTATAATTTACAGAAACATTTTTTAAAAATGTATACAGTCAAAATTGCACAGGCTAACATTTTTTACAGTAGTGGCCAAAATATGTAGTTTACCTTAAGGGGGCGCTCGACCGCTTACTTAAGTGAGCTCAACTGGGTCGCATAAATCTCGTGAGATTTAGTCTCAGAGACATATCAAAGGTATCACTTAACTTTAGTCATTTCCAAGCATTTCTGTATTCATTCGTACAAACAGCAATACTCAGCAATCCCTCTGAAATATTTTTTTTTATAAATTCTCATATGTACAAATGACTGCGTCTTCGTCCCGATGTGCACATTATCCGTCCTAAATCCTATGTGATATCAGTAATTTAGGGTAGACGGGGTGGATGGTGTGCGCTTTGGGACGCAGGAAGCGATTGGGGGAAGCCTAGCCAGCGCGGAGAAAAGTAACGGGTACCACGTGAACCCGACATACAAAAACAGCTTCGGAATCGTTCTGTATAATAATTAACACTCGAAAAAGACATCGAAATACGTAAATAGCCTTTAAATATAATATGCACAACTGAACAAGTAAGAGTAAGATTTATTTTTCGAATTCATTAATTATGATAAAGCGCTACGTTCTGTCCCTTTTCTTATCCTCCCGTTTTGTTCTAGTTACTCAATTTCATTAGTGAATATTTAAAATAATATATATTCCCAGCAGACCATAATCGAGGAAGACCGGGACCTACTGTGCGTCACCGCCAGCGCGCGTCCCCGCCTTTAGCTACGTACTGTCGCCCTCCCCGCTTAATAACGGACAGCTACTTCCTAGCTCCCAGTCAAATAGCCTCTATTTTACCGTGGTCTGAAGACTCGAGGCTCGCATAGCTATGCGCCGTACAATATAGCCGGCTATTGTTCAGCGCAGCTCTGCACGCGCCGGTGTTTACAGACTCTCGCGAGCGGCGCGCGGGATACCGACTCAGCCCTTTCGCTTTCGCCATGGCGAGCGGCGCGCTCCACAGATTCGTCCGCCTCTGTCGATACCTGCAGGACCCCTGCCATGTCGCCCGATTCCAGCAGTTCTGCGGCGTCCGCGGGACGTTTCCTAAGAAACAGACCGAGGCCGGCGAGACGCTCGGGGTCAACGGTGCTTGCGGGGGTCAGTGCGGAGACTCGGCGCGCGGACTTCCGGGCCAGAGGCTAAGAAAAAGTTTAAACGCTGATGAAAACGTTGAACGGGACGAGCGTTCCGCTAACGGACCCTCGGGGCGAGACGCGGAGAGGGACTCCAAAGGCACAGTGAAGCCTTTGCGGAGGAACTCGTTGACCGGTGATGTTGGCCAGGAGTTCATCATCGAGAACAGGTTTCTCTTTTACCTCTTCACCGTCGGAACCGAGCTCGGCAACGAGATGTTCTTCATCGTGTTCTTCCCCTTCTTGATGTGGAACGTCGACCCCTATGTGAGCCGCCAGCTGATCGTGGTGTGGGCCTGGGTGCTGTTTCTCGGACAGTCCACCAAAGACCTGGTTCGCTGGACCCGTCCCGCCTCTCCTCCTGTGGTCAAAGTAGAGGTTTTCTACAACACGGAGTACAGCATGCCCTCCACACACGCCATGTCCGGCACCGCGCTGCCCTTCTGTCTCTTCCTGCTCACGTGCAGCCGGTGGCAGGTATGATGCACGCTTGAGCTCTTTCGCTCAAAACCGATCGATAATCGCACCCACGTGAGACAAGCTGACGGTATTCTGTTGGTCTTGGCTGTTTTTCCCCACTGAACTAACTAGGATTTATTTTTGTATATTTCGAGCTATGGTTATCACCTATTCCTCGAGTGACTAGTGTGTTGTCAATTAGCCAGTAGCACTTGTCATTAATACTGCTGGCCGAAGAGTGAGAATTAACAATGTTAGTTGGTACCTAAAATTCTCTTTTGTTGAGGTGTTTATTAATGTTTAAGTTGAGAATACAACTGTTGATTGAGTTACACTTTAATTTAAGGTGTCCTTGTTGTTACAGTGGAATTATACATCTAAGTACTGAGTAATATTAATTAACTATGTGTAATTACTATATGGTTAGGATTATGGTTTGGCTTAAGGTTATTTACTTGCATGCAAATATTTAATATTTACTTGCATGTAATTGTTGTTATATATATATATATATATATATATATATATATATATATATATATATATATATATATATATATATATATATATATATATATATAAATTAAATTAAATATATATATATATATATATATATATATATATATATATATATATATATATATATATATATATACCAAATTTTGATATCATTTGTGGATTTTCTATTCCCGTTTGACTAGTATTTTCACATTTAGGTACTACTACTTATTTCTAGTTATTACTACACTGATCTATTCCAGGTTTTCTTGTGGCAAGCAACTGAGTAGACACTTTATTAGAAACTGGTACACATAGCAAACAAGTATTTAATTCAATTTTAAAATAAATTTTGAGACCTCGGACACCCAGAGTGCTTCAAGTTGGTGTGCTACCTACAAGACTATTGAACTTACTGTCCTGACTAGTCTTTACATGTAACAGTGTGCTGTTAGTAAGATTTTGGATACAGTGCAGCCTGGGTGTTAAAATTGTAATGCATGATTCCTGAACCACAGATTCTCATAATGCAATCTGCAGCGACGCCGTCCCAGCAAACGTGCAATTTGTTACCAGTGACAATAGAATAATTAAGCCTACTTGTCACTATTGGGACAGCAAAAGAAGCAGTGCCAGGAACGAGCTGAATGGTCGCTGTAGCAGTGGAAAGAGCTACTCTACACTTTACATTTTTTTTGCACGTTAGTTCTAACAAGCTAGGACTTGCTGTGCTGTATTAGACGCGCTGTATTCATTCCTGAACATCTGTCTTCATTATCAAAACAACCTACTTTTAGCGTTTCGGTTATGCATAAGCAAGCTAATAATATCCAGATGCACAGCCTTTGAAGATTTCATTCATCTAAGGCATTTTTTTTCTTTCGATATTAAAGACTGATGATTAACTAATTATGTTGTGTGTTAGCTGAGAACCTCTCCGTTTCAGTACAGGGGGTTGGTCGGTCTCTTTACAAAAGATTTTCTGCTTTCATTAATTAAGTTGTTGTAAGATATCTTTATTAATTTCCTGATGGATAAAGTTGTGTTGCTGTTTATTCTCAAAAAAACATCAGAATACTTTGAGTCAAGATCTCATTGACTACAACTACTCTTTACCTTACTCTTTACCTTCAACGGGCAAGAATGTATCAGTTTTGTATTATCTGTATGTTAGTTCATTTAGCTTTTTATACCGTTTAGATTAAGGTACCATTAGTCTCTCCATTAGGAAGCATTGTCTACTTGTATGCTTCGTATTTGATCAAACATTATATTTGAGGCCTGTTCCTAATGTTTTGTTCACAAAACTTGCTTGCAGCATCAAAATAAAAAAAGTACTAAAATAAGCTGCTTCTCTTGAGGGGAAGTGATATGTGTTTAGTTTCTATACTATTTCACTTCATTTGCCAGTGCTGTGTCCATTCAGTTCAATGCTGGCATCCTAGAATGAAGGGCATTATTCCACTGGTGCTCAAATATCGATTTTCAGATCTCAAAAGTGATTCATTAGTCTGTTGCATCCGTTGGAAAATAATTTTACAATAATTCTCATCTCAGTCAAGGAAATCAAGGTCCTCGTAATGCATTTCTACACCTATTATATACAGCAGGGATTTGATCTAGTTCTGTAGCGTTCTTCTGATACATTCGTTCTCATTCATTTCCCCCCAGC
The DNA here is from genome assembly GCF_018831695.1 of Puntigrus tetrazona. Taxonomy (NCBI): domain Eukaryota; kingdom Metazoa; phylum Chordata; class Actinopteri; order Cypriniformes; family Cyprinidae; genus Puntigrus; species Puntigrus tetrazona. The sequence continues at coordinate 16,860,108 of NC_056702.1, read as the reverse complement.
AGTTTTTATGAAGTCAGCACAAACTGACTGATAATGATGTGTAACTGCTGAAGACTCAAAGTCTTATCCAGCCGTTTGTGCAGAAAAATGGAACTCAGTCCCTTAGTTTATTTTCTTGCTTTCATATCCTCTATTTAGCAGGAAACTAGGAACAATGGCCTCAAACATGTTTCCTATTATTTCGCCATTGCTCTGGCCTCTTGTGTTCTGTAGATGATTTATTCACGCAAGCCTACAGATAGGAGAATGAAGAACTATCAGCTTTGTATTTTTTCTTTTTTTTTAACAAAGCTTCGATTTTTTTAAATTTTTTTCAAGGAAGCTGAAAATCTGTATTAACGCTTTATTTTTGGAAGTTGCTTGGAGAACCAGTGAGGTCAAGTCAGCTCAATTTTCTTTACTTGCGCACAGAGTAGTCAATGTTGATGGGATTGTGGGAGGTACTGGTATATTGCCCAGACTACTGGAGTGAATAAATGCATGAGCACAGAAGGAAAGTTCAATTGAATGCCAAAAGCGAATTAGTCCTGCTGTAAGCAGTTGTTTCAGCCTTCCCTTTGGTATGAAAAACACTACATTCTTGACTAAATATTGGATTATGATATACATACACTACCATTCAAAAGTTTTGGGTCGGTAAGATTTAATGCTCACCAAAGCTGCATTTGTTTATAAACGGTATAGAAGCAGTAAATGTCTCTATATAATGTAAATGTCTCTTGTAAAAGTCTGTATATAATACAAAAAATGTTTTTTATTTCAGTTATTTAAGTACACGAGGTTAAAAAAACATACATAACTGTATAATTTTATATTATTGTCAAAGACTAGAGAATATACTTAAAGGGACTTCAGGTGGGCCAAATTATTATTGATGTTTTCTTTTTTCCAGGTAAATTAAGCCAAGAAAGAGATTGAACTAAAAGTTTAAAATGATTACATTTCCATGAAGCGATACTGATGCAATAATAGAATTAACAAAGTTAAGGAATAGCTGTCGGGCAGCAAAATGCTCATTGGGTCAGCAGAGTCAGAAATAATCAGAGGGAGAAGAAAAGACATGAAGAAGGTGAGAAACCATCAGGAACCATTTAGTCTCCAGCGCTATCATTTTCCACTACTGCCACCTTCCTGGAGTCTCCACAAGTGCAATGTGGTTCTCAGACTTTGCTTGGGTAAAAAATCCTAAAAAAATGACCCTCACTTTATAAGAATAACATGCTGAAGTGAAATCTATTAAGACATAGGCTATATGGACTTGAACAGAATCTGGTTTACTTTATAAATAAAAATTATGGTGTGGTTTTTAGCTTCTAACACAGTTTTTTACTGAGTTTACGAATTGTCTTTAATGACTACTGAGCTACAATTCCTCATAAGTTTTTTCCTCTCTTTGTTCAACAGTACCCATTCATGTTTGGACTGAGCATTGCTTTGTTTTGGAGTGTCCTCGTGTGCATCAGCAGGATTTATATGGGCATGCACTCTGTCCTGGTGAGTAACCTTTTCATCACATTTAATCATTCTTTCTCATTGCCTTGGATCATCCAACCAATGGATCATCAAATGGCAGCATGAGGAATGAGTAAATAATGACAGTTTTAATAAGATAGTTTTTAATAAGCATGACCATTTCCGTCTGTTGCACCAGTAGCTGTGTATAATTGTTATTCAGAGCATATTAATAGGTTTTACCCAGTTCAGTGCACCTTCAGCTTTCCACGGCTTTCAAAGTTTTATAACTTTTCTGCAGCTTCGTGACTAAGGTTTTGGGAGCAGTTCAAGAAGAAGCTTAATATATGCTGCTTTAGTCTTTTGCAACCAAATAACGAAACAAATCAGTGAGTCATCACGGCTGGCTCAGTATCCTCTGATCTCGTAATGCTCATCTTTTTTGCTTTTCCTCACAGAACATCTCTGATTGGATAATTGCTTCCCTTGGGCTTGCATGAGCCAGCGGTGATCATTTACATTTTTATGTGTTAAGCAGACAGAGGCTGATAGACGGTTTGAAACACAAGCCTCGCATTAGTCATCAAGATTGACATGTTGAGTGTTAGTCATCAATGCTGAAGGTTGCACATGTAGTAACAATTACCACTGACTTCTTACTTCTGTTATTGTATTGGCAGAGGCTGTCTCTCTTTATGTTTAAATGCTGTTGGTGGGAGCGGACAGATTTAGAAAGCAGATGCTGGTTGCCTAGGTGATGGGAACCTTGTTATTTTAATGCTGTGCTCTCGATGAAGGTGGCTGAATCATCTTTGTGGAAATCTGCAAACACAAGTCTTGATCATGCACTGTTTGAATGTTTTGCAAGCCTGCGGATCAGGGCTCAACATTGTATAGTCACTTGTCCAGTTGGGCCAGTGCTCTGTCAGCATTATATCTTACGTGCTTCAGTAACCACTTTTTTTAATGCATTTTATTGCAAATTGTGCTTATATAAGTATGTCAAGGTAACCCAGGTAAAAAACAAGTACATTTCCATAATGTGATTAAAGTGCTCTATATTCGCACACTTCTATGCACTTTTAACATACTATCTTTGTATTTAGTTGCCATTATTATTGTTACAGTGTAGCCCCTGATGGGCTGTTTGACAGCTCAGGGCTGAAGTGCCTGTGATCAGAGTGCTTTGGTAGAGAAGATTAGGAAAGAAAATTCAAGGAGGGCTTAGATCTTTCCAGCCTCCATTCTACCCTCTAACTTAAAAGTCATATATATTTAAATATATATATATATATATAGTAGAAGGAAGCACTGAAGCAGGAGTGCAGTGGGAATGTGTAAATGAGACACTACCGAAAAGAATCAGAGGAGCAGAAGTGTGTACATGTATAAAATAGATGTGGACAGGTTGAACAGGCTACATGTCTGTCAGATCTAAGTGAAGAGAAAGGCTTCTTGTCATAACTACGTGGATGGCTTGTGATTAGGCATTTGCTTCTGCAGGTTCTTTCGACCTTTTAACCATTTTTAACAGCATGCACGCCGTGTTTCACATACAGACAATCAGATCGCAGTGTTCTCGTGAGGTGTGCAAAGTCAGGCTCTAATCTTCTGTTAACCTTGAATGTGCCTCGCATCAGATTAGATGACAAGGAGCAAATCGATCATTTACTGAACTGACTCATGCCTTTGCAGATGATTGTGACTTACTTTCTGCTGTGAAACAATAAAAAAAGTGAAGAATATTTTAGCCGCTCTATATCATTTCCATATAGCGAAACTGAGGATTTCAAGCAAATCTGAGGCAAAAACACTCTAAAAGTGTCAACAAAGTGGTCCAAATGTAAAATTATATTACAGGAAATAATATAATTAGCAAACTAATTATAGGAAATAAATATAAGAAATTAATTTCTGTGATGGCAAAGCTGAATATTTAGGAGCCATTACTCATTCTTCAGTGTCACATGATCGATCCTCAACAAACATTTTTTTATTTTTAGCAATATTGAATGAAAACAATTCTGCTGCTTAATTGTGATGCAAAAAGCTAGGGCACAACATTTTCTGTAAATAATGAATGAACGAACAGTGCGTTTCTCACACAAAGCTATCATATGACTTGAAATACAACAGATGAGTTACATAGAGTTACATACAGTTTTGGTACCTTTGCATTCTTTTTGAAGGACCACTGGATCCAAAATGGATCAAAATATCAAAAAACAAAGTCTGAAGGAAGAACGTTACAAACATAGTTTCATCTCACAAAATGGAGAGATGCCCTGAACATCGACTTTTAACTTTGGTGCAGCTGAATAAAGCATCTGTCTTTATCAGATCTGTATGCCATAGTCTTCCAGCCTGTTCTCAGGTCTGTTTTGACATGTTATGGTAACCATGGCCTTACATTAGTGGACTCTCTGTATAGTTAATAAATACATTGAAACGTTTCATTTCAGGGTGAATGTTTTTGTTAATTGTATGCGCAACTGGCCCCTGTTTCCGTGATGACTCATACACTGTTTATACAGATCACTGATGCTTGAACAGCACCTTTCTCTTGCCAAGCAATACCTGTTTTCACTAACCTTTATGTATTTGCCTTGCCAGTAGTGAATAAACAATGAGAATTTAAATGGCAGTTTGCCTAAAAATTGCTCACTCTCATGTCGTTCCAAATCGTTCCAGACTTTGGTTAATATTTTAAAAGAAACCTCTTTATTGAATGTCCAGATAACCAAAACGAAAAGGTCACAAAAGGTGTTATAAAATGAATCTCTGTCAAACAAGTTACAGGACAGAAACTGAAAAATATCTTCATTTGTGTAATAAACAACGTGAAGGTGAGCAAACTATGACAGAATTCAAGCTAATAAATTTGTTCCTTCATCTCCACAGGAGGTGATCACGGGCTTCCTCTACAGTGTGCTCATCCTGGCGGTCCTTCACCCCATGCTGCATGACATCGACACGTTCTACCTGTCCCACAGCTTTGCCCCTCTGGTCGTCCTGCTTGTGCATGTAGGCTTCAGCCTGGTGGCCTTCTCGCTGGACTCATGGAGCACCTCCCGTGGCGACACGGCCCAGGCGTTGGCCACAGCTGCCGGAGCCGCTTTGGCTTGCCGTCTGAACTACCAGCTGGGTCTGCAGCCAGATCCCCCCGAAGAAGCTCTCCCTCTCACCTTGCCCCTGATCGACGGGGCCTTACTGACCCGCTCCATCATGCGGCTCCTGGTAGGAGTGGCTGTGCTTCTAGCTGTCAGGGCTGCTATGAAGGCGGTGGCGATCCCGCTGGCCTGCAGGATCTTCGGCGTGCCGTCGGATGACGTACGGAAGGCCAGGCAACACGCACACATTGAACTGGCGTACCGGTTTTTGGTCTACGGCACAGTGGCCTACTGCTGCGTTTTTCTGGTGCCACTTCTCTTTGGCTTCCTTGGCTTATCCTGAAGAAAATCCCTCCGTTTAACCTTGTTATTATCCTCGTTTTTATCCTAGCTTAACCTATACATGACCTGGACTAGTGAAGGTCCTCCGTTGTAGTCGAAACCAACAAACATTTGGTTGCAAATTTCACCAGCTTCATTTCCATGCTAATTTATTTCACTTGTTTTGTTCACAGATTTTACCGAACTGATGAATTTGAACAGGGTTTTTTTGGCACATTTGTTTTGCATATTCTTGAACGTGAGTGCGTGTCGCGTCATGACCTTCAGAGGACCTGTTCAAAGCTCCCGACTCTTGAACGTCAATGTTTATAGCCATTCTCAAAAAGCTTTCAAATGTTTCCTACATTTGTCTTCAGTAGATTTCCTTCAGCAGACTGACACCCACCCATCCAGGACCCTTGTGCTTTCTCTTGCTCAACAATACATTGGATTGTTTCTCGCTGTACCGATTTTGGCTCAGTCTGCTGTCCTTCACATAAATTTTTTGCAAATTAAGTGAACATCCTTGTCTCCTTGTCATGGTTTTTCCTCAAGGGCTCGTTCTCATAACATTTTGTAATTCTCTGTTCTTCCTGAGGCTTGTTTTTCTTCTCGGTGGGTCCATTCCACTGCCGTGGCCCTAATGGTTCATTCAGTGTTTCAGGAAAGACTCTTAAACATGAGAGGCATAAAAAGTTGTTCTTATCTAAAAAAAAAACTGGTTGAGTTCACTCCTCACAATAGTGGCAATGCATTAAGAGAATGAAGGGAGGGAACTTCCCGTCAGTATGAATGCTATATACAAGAACTTCCTGTGGATGTGTTAGTCTGAAACCCAAGCCTGGAAAAGGCCGCTCTGAACATGAATGCATCATATCTTTACCATTGTCTTTGTCAATGTATTATTTATATGCATCATTATAGGAATAGTGAGTGAATAGCTCAGTATTCTGAGCAAAACAAGTGGATGTTTGTAATATTTCTGTTAGTGTTTCTCATTTTCTTCAAGTTCTTTTTAAAGGGATATTTCACCCCAAAATCTAAATTAATAATTTACTTACCTTCATGTTTCAAAAAGTGGAACTCATTAATTATACTGTTTAAACTTTTTTTTAAATAATCTTCTCTTGTACCATTTGTAATTACATGTGGGTGAATCTTTTTTTTGTTGTTTTGAAGGAACTATCACTTTTTGTAACAGTTGGCTAAATTGGGATGCTAAAATTCAGAGCTGTCGAGTGCTGCAGGTATTCTGCATGTATCCATTTGACATCCATGTTATCCCACACTGTAGTCTGGGGGAGATGCATTGAAATCTTTTCTCCAGGAACACACTAAGTGTGATTTTATTTAATAGTCTCAACTTGCTTGCTTTGTCCACTTGTCTGAGTTCACTGCAGTTTTAGCTTTTTAAATATGATTGGGCATGATGACATGGCTGAAGTAAATCCGACATATATTTTCTGAGTGTCAGTATTAACCTAGGTAGTTGTTATGTTGTCTTTGAACTAGTACTCTATCCTTGCGGTATATTTTGTTATTGTGTTCAGTTTCACAAGCAAATGATGTAAACCCAGTCGTGAAAGAACATTCATTGCTCAGAAACCCTAGTGCCTTGCATCCTTATTTTTCAGGGCAACTTTATCCTCCAACTAGGCACAAGACACCACAGCTGTCTCTGTAAACAGTATTGATGGTGGAAATATTGTCATGCATCCATAATGTTCATTTTGCAGAACTAATAGTTGGTTATGTAATTGAAGGTTTTTCTGTTCACTTTTTTTTCTCACATTTGATGTGTATCTACAGATTTATTTAATGTGCTGTATGTGGAATTATTACCGGGTTTCTGGTAACATTTTTTTTTGAAGGTGACATTTATCTGTGCACCAATATTAAATAAAGGAAACAGTTGTGAATATATTCAATTGTGGTCAGTTGTGCGATATAGTAAATGTACCATAACTGAATGATGAGCTGTTTTATTTTACAGTGCACTGAGCTGAAGTGGATATCATATCACAGACGGTTGGATGGTGTTTTAGGGTTTCCTGCGAGGAAATGCATTATGAATGAAGATTGTACACCTTACCTGTGCTGAACTTCGAGCCGTTCATGGTCATCTACTCACAAACGTACTGTATCTGTAGTACGGCTCCTAGTCTGCAATGTTCTTGACATTTTTCTGTTATTATTGTGAATAAAAAACCAATATGAATTACCACTATATTTGTAGTCTTGTCACCTGAAATTAATTTTTTATTTTTAAGCATTCTATTACAAAGCGGTCACAGGGGACTATGAGCATTTTTACAGCATTATGTTTGTGAAAATTACTTTTTGATTACTAACTAAATGCTTGCCTTGCAGCGTTTCTTATCAGAGTTAAGTGTGTGCTCTTGATCCAGCAAGGTTCAGGGACACATACTCGTTTCTCAATTTGTCAGCTGTTTGGACAAAGGTCTACTTTTTGCGTGATGTATTGATTTTAACCCACTGTGTAAGTGCTAGAGGACCTTGCTTATTTTCTACCTCAAGTATATTTCCACACTATATTTGTATATTACGCATATTTAGGCTGCATCTACTGCAGTATATCAGCTCTAGTTATTTTTCACATTCACTGCGAAATCAAAATTTTGTTCAGATTTGTTCGGAGGGTAGTTGACATGAAAGCAATATGTTGTTCTTGCTCTAAAGATGCTTTAAATTATATTTTAATATGCAGTTTTATGACATTACAATAACTTACGGACTACACAGAACATTTAGGCCTGGTTTCACAGGATTTAGACTAAGCTAGGATTAAACAATAGTTCATTTAGGACATTTAAAGTATTTTTATTAGCGTGCATGGACACAGGGACATGCTGAACTGTGTTTGTATTTTATCAAACGTGCTATGCTTGATCATTTAGGAATCTTCACTCAGTGGCAGGAATAAAGTTAAGGTGCTCTATTGCCATCCTGTGGTTGCACTTACAAAGTACATCGAGAAGAACAGTGGATTGAAAATAATTTAAGAATTGGTATTAATAGAGGATGGTCAACAAATGTCCTTGGTGATGGCAATTTTGATTCAGTGACTCTTAATCTTTTGAACCGGTTCTCCAAAACGATTCGTTCGTCTCGCTCGCTGGCATTTTCTTCGTCTTTACACCAGTAGGTGTCGACTATAGCATTTTTTTTTAGTTGTGATACTTTCCTTATTTTAATACAATGCCCCCCTGAAGGTCTAAGAAAGGAAACAGTGGAAAAAAGAATAAAGATTCGAGAGGGAAATGGGATCCTTCCTTTACTTAAAAGATTCATTCAAAACACTGCTAACAGCACTATCCCCAAGCACTGAGCAGTCAGCTGTATCCTTAAAACGGCCTCCCCAGGTCTAAACGTCTTTGCTGTGGTTTATTTATGCTCCAGTTACAGTTCAGAGGAAGTTCGAGGCTGAGATTCAACTCAAAATGTTCACGGGTCGAGAGGCTAACCGCTAATGTATATGACAATGTTAGTGAAACATGTAACTGCAACGGAAACATTCAACTGTCTCACATGAGAGAAACGAGAACGAGTAGATAGAAAGATGAATGAATGAATAAACTGAGGAGCAGACACATCATAACTGGTCAGTGTCATTTAAGTTATGTAACACCTTATTCCAAGTAAGGACTCATTAATTGAAGAGGGGAAAATTCCCCCAAATCCTTTTCTAAGAATAGAAAACGTTAGTGGAGCCGTTTCTTTAGTAGTCCACGACGTTATAATCGTAATTAGTGTGTTGTAATGCGACTCAATCGAGGTAAACAGAGCCGGTGGAGACCGAGCAGTTCACAGCTCGGGTGACATTTCTCGCCATACGGGCATTTCTGGTCCTTGTCTTCATCCAATCTCCATCTCAGACATTTACGCCGCAACCTACCCTCGTAGCTCCTCGACGTCAATGACGTTTGACTTTCGAGGCGTGCCTAAACAGTTTTTGATTGACTGTCCGCCGGCCAATCCGCGCGTCCGTTGTGCGGCGGGTAGCCAATCATTGGGCTTAACAGCGTAAACCAGCGTTTCAGCATGCTAGGTTTACCGGTCTGTTTTGAGCCAGGAAAAAATTGGCACAGAGCACTAGCACAGCCTGCTAACATATACTTGTGATAACAGGTTAGCAATTAGTCGCCGTTTGAGTGAGTTTAGCAGTAAGGAGAAGGCCGTTCTTACCTTAGTGACCAACACCTGGGTATGTAGTCGGTCAGTGTATGTGTATGAATGTGGCTTTTGGTGCAGGCTGGGACGGCAGCTACAGGGATTAGCTGTACGGGGAGCTCCTGCTAGCAGTGCAATGCTGACATACCTTCAGACGGCTTGCTAATTATCTCATAAACGGGGATTTTGCTGCGACTCTAGTCGGAAAATCGTCACCATTCATAAGCGGACTGTATTCTGAAGCCCGGACCGGTTTAAATAGTCCGACAGTGAAGCGTTCGAGTTAGCTGGCTAGCTGGGTCGCCTTCAAGTACAAGGTTAGCTGCTTAAAACGAGCCACCTGGACCCGAGAACCATCAAAAGAGGTAAGAAACACTATTAAACGCAGCATTGCTAAGTTAATTGAGTTTTTAGAGTGATATTTAGCAAGAGCCCGGCCATTTAAAGCAGACTGGCCATCCAAATATTTATAACGAGAGAACTATGCACTCTAAAAGATCAAAACCACTGAGGTCGATTCGTGTTTGTAGGCAGTTAAACACACGATCGTGCTTTGATTACAATCTTGTCATTCGATTTCTGACATATTCGCTCATTTGAGGTACTCAATAACGCTTTCTTCATGTCTGTATGGGATACTGCTGTGAAACGAACACCGGTTGTTCTCTGTGCAGTGATGATCACTATATTTGCTGTGTATTATATTCATATTTGCACCCGTGTAGGCAGTCTCTGATGGGATGAGAACAACGTCTCACTTTCCAAATCGGAGTAAATGTAATCAGTGTTGAGTTTGTCGCCTTCAGGTTTTCTTTGGCTTTTGCCGGCTTTACCAAGTCAACAGTCTTGTTTATTGGCCTCGTCTTTCAGGCTCTCGGGAATGCAATATACTCCACACCTGTTTTTGTTCCACAGCTGCAGTCATGCGTTTCACGGACTGACAATTGAGACTTTTCAGGCACACTGATTCGAGCTCTTCCGATCTCCGGGTTTTCTGTCTGGCAGTGTTTATATCGAGACAGGACACACTATTATCTGTCAAGGACACGCGTTTCATCAGAAAGCACAATGCAGGATCATACCAGTCGCTTTGTGTGTGGAAACTACATTTTTTTTTTAAACCTTGGGCAGCGTGAGTGACTTGCCAGAAGTGTCTTTAGTCTCTTATGTGCAAAAATGTTCAGTCACTGCATGTTGGAGTATGCCGAAGGAACGTTTGTTGTCTTTTATAAACTCAGATCCAGTGTGCATTTTGTTACAAACACTGTGTCAATGTAAAGGACAACCATCTGTATCATGGTTGTAATTTGAGTCAGGCGTTCTAATCAATGAGAGGACTCAATTGTATGTTACATGGCCCTTCCTTATAAAACAAACACAGACTCGGGCTGTTGTCTCGCAGTATGTTCTTTAAATTCAAAGCTTGTGAAGTTTGAGATGTATTATTAAAAGTGTTTTCATTGGGGTGAAACATTTTTGCAACTCCAAAAGTGTTGGAAAAGCGTTGCGATATAGTGAGGTGTGTCAAAGCAGATTTTTGAATAGTTTCGAATTGATTTTGAAGCAAAATTGTACCTTGGATGATGAAATTGCATTATCATTGTTTTACAAAATAGTTTTTAAAGCAGCTGTTGCGCTTTGCTTACGCACTGTTGTAAAAAGATGAAATGTATATCACATACATGCATATCCATAAAATTCCCAATACATTTGAAAGAGAACATTATATATTTTTGAGAATAATCATTGTATATAATTAATATAATCAACCGAATCAACCACCTAGAAAATGCTCTTTGCACTGCTATTGTCTGGCAAAAAAAAGAAAGAACAAAATCAGTGTCCACATCCTGTTCGTGATATAAGGGGGCGTAATGTTTTGGAGCTTCTTGGCCACCTCTAAGTCCTCTTAGGCACAACAAAGCAATTGTGTATTTTGCCAGGGTGTTTTGCTGTAGGTTGAGAGGACATCTAGGTGTCCGTTTGTGAGCCGAAGCTTAACTGAATGTGGGTCATGTTGTACAACAATGATCCTACACTCTTAAGTAAATGTATAACCAAACGGCTTCAGTAGATGACATTTCACGCTTTAGAACAGCCAAGTCCAAGTCTTGACCAAAGTTGCCATTTCCTCACTTGACATGGCGTGAGAAGTTTTATAGTTCAGTCTATGAAGAAGGTGAGCTTACATTTTTACGTTTCTCCTAATGGACTTTATAACATTATCGCAGTCCTTCTCGTCCTTATGTATGTGAAGGCCTTGTGTATGAAACATTGAACGTCCAATAAACAACTCGGTATCTTGAGCGTTGATTTATAACACTGTTAGATGAATGGGGAATAAATCCTGGGCCGTGGTTAAGTGTGCAGTGCTTTGTTTCTCAGCGCTTTAAATCCCAGGATCGCACTGGCAGGCCGTCTAAGGCCATATTAGAGCCACCATAATGTAAACACATCTGCAGAATGGAAAAGCAGTCGGCTGTTCTTCAAAGCTAACTTTTACGTAAGGGTCTCGTGGTCTTAAGTTCATCTCTGTTTTGGTAAGGCATCCATGTGGCTCGTCATATGAAAAACAGATCGCTGAGAACTTGTCAGTATCTAAAGTTGAGTTTGTGTTGAGAATAATTTCAGATTGATGACCTTTAGTATTACAGTTTGGGTTGACGTTAATGTTAAATGTAACTTTTATTAAACCACTTGTTCTTGTTTTTAAAACGGCAAGCTGCAGTAAGGGTGGCAGAAACACTTCCCTACATGGCGTGGCTTTGCCTCCAAAGTCCTTTTGGTTTATGACTGGTGTTATGACAGCCTCACATTTATCAGCCTGATAACTGACAGTTACACACTCAGTTGTGAAATTTATTAGCAAAGAGTGTTTACTAGGCATAAGATCCTGCCTGAATGTATGTCACAGCCTTTCTTTTTGTAGGCTGTTCCCTTTTGCTTTGTATGTTACACAGTTAGCCACACACATTTTTTTTTTATACATCAAGGGCATTTGTCTTATGTAAAATCACTTAAGTCTATATTGGGTTGCATGACTAGAGTTTGACTACATACAATTTAATGCATTTAATTAAGTTAAGCTTTGTCTAGTTCCCTACCAATTCTAGTAAACCCATGCTCTTGTATGCCCAGTGGAAATGGCCTATCATAGCCACATTTTTGCATTTTGTGCAAATTAGTTCTTTTATTTTGACAGCTTTAAAGAAGGCAAATCTGGAGACTGAACAGAGGTAGGAAAAGCTAGCAATTTCAGGCCAGGATAGAGCCGATGAACCGGCGAACTTTCAACCTACCAGATAAGTAGACTTGAGAGAATACTTTAACTTTCAGACGAGTCTTCTTCTTCCTTGTCAGCAGATAAGAGATTTTTAATTGGTAGATGGTTGCTTGTCATTGTTGGAGGACTCTGGTGATAATGATGCGAGTTGTCATAATGACAGCACTTGGATTTGCACAGTAACCATATCTGAGGTCTCTCTGTTAGCCAACACCCCTTGCAGGAATCCAGAAGAAAGCGAAAGGCCCTAGTTCATTAACTTTTGAGACAGGGTTCAGGTCAGTAATATGTAAGAAGTGTAAGCTTTTTCCTTGTAATGCATATGTTTGCATTTTAGTGTGGATAAAGTGTTATTCTGGTTGGAAATGTTAATCTTACAAGCTGATGATACATTTAATGGTCCTCCTTTTTCTGGTCTTCAGTTACTTTTCTTTTTGGTTAGCTGAATCTGCAATTGGTATGTGTCCAAATGTAAGACACAGGGCAGAACAGAAGGTCACATGCATAGACCCCCTGTAGATGCTCTCTGGAGAACAAAGTATCTGCGCACGCTGTGAAATTAATCAGCTGTCGGTTACTCTCATCCGGCTCCTGCCATAGCAAAGTGTCAGGATGTTAACATTTTAGCTGAAAAGACGGTGTGTTGGGAACCAAGAACTGTTTCTTATTCAGGATGAATGATTTTCATTATAATCTTCAGTGCAGTCCTTAAGTATTTATGTGGCATGGTAAAACTGGTGGGATTTCATATTCGTTTTGGTGGTGTTTTTTGTTTTGTCTTGTAAATTAGTTTTTTGTTTTTGTATTTTAATATTAGTGTGGTGTCTTTTGGTTTTGTTTTTAATTTTTTAATTTATTTATTTATTTTTAAGATTTTTGCTTGTTTTGTGATTTAGGTTTTATTTTGTTGTTTTAGATTGTGTTTGTTTTTTATTCTTTGCATGTGTGTTTTTTTTTTTTTTTTTTTTTTGGATTTGGCATTGTTTGAATTTATTTTTCCTATTTCTTTAACTTATTTTCTTTTTTTGATGTCTTTGTTTGGGGTTTGTCTTATTTTGTGTGACTCATTTTGTTCATCATTACACGCTACTCCTTCTCATTCTAGTGGGGAGATGGCCTTTCTAAACACGTGTACAATGTGAAGTCCCCACCTCTTCTGCCACTCCTCTCCACTTCCTGCTCGGCCTGGGAGGAGTACTAAAGCTTGATCACTTTCTGTCCCATCCGTCCCCTGGTAATCCCAGTGCATGGCATTCCTGTGGGTGTGTTTTGAGCCGTTACGTAAGGCTGAGAAGCCTCAGGGACACCAGCCTAAGTACAATTTAACCTGTAATGGCCCATCGTTGTTTACTAACATGGAATTTGAATGGCCAAAGCACAGAGTGCATGTCTGTCCAGATCGTGGCTAGATGAGGATTTTATTTCAAAACACTTTTTTTTTTTTTTTTTTTTTTTTTTTTTTTAAGATCATGTCTATGTTGTCTCTTCTGTATGAAGCTCATTTACATTTGTCATTTAGATTGAATATTCTACAGCTCAGTAAAGCCAAATATTTCAATATGTCTTCACTGCCATTCACAACTTCTCTTCTGTGGCTTCATGGAGTTGTAAAGTGTCCATCGGATGCATCAAAATCAAAATGGTTTTCTGCACAATATCTCTGACTGTTCTGCTTTCTTTTTTCTTTGCTGCCCATAAACTCTCTCGGGCGTAGGGCTATGTCTTCAGCAGCCACCACAGCCCCGTCGGTGGACAAGGTGGACGGCTTCTCCAGGAAGTCTGTCAGGAAAGCCAGGCAGAAGCGAGCGCAGAGCTCATCCCAGTTCAGATCTCAGGACAAGCCCATAGAGCTGGTGCAGCTGCCTCTGCTGAAAGGTAAGCCGTGTTTACATGGTCATATGAAGTTGGTCGTGGTAGTGTTTTGAGCTAGTTTTGTTGGTCTGATAGAGCTGAGAGTTATTTGTCTTTTAATAACAAAAAAGGAAAGTGACATACTGCAGACAGACTTGCTGTGTGATCAAATGAAAAAAATCTCAATTATTAAGATGGGGTTGTTCTTTCTGTGTCATTGTCCCATTTTATGTCTCTCATGCTTACCAAGGCTGTTGTTTAGTTGAAGAAGCTGCAGTAAGAACAGTAATATTGTGAAATGCTATAAAATAACGATTTTCTATGTATATATATAAAAGTAGCTTTTATTTTATTTTAAATATTTTTTTTAAACGGAATTGTTGTGTGACTTCAATCTTCATTATCATTTCTAATATGCTGATTTGGTGCTCAAGAAACATTTCATATTATTAGCAATGTTGAAAAGTTGTTTTTCTCCGCTTTTAATAATTTTGTGGAAAAGCATGATACATTTCATCAGGATTCTTTGAGTATAGAAAACATCATAATAGTCATTACTGTTGATTCTGGTCAAGTTAACGCATGTCAGTAAAGTCACATACTACATGAGCATCGTCACTGTAAGTGGTTGGTTGTGGGACATAGATAACGGTGTCTTGAATATGTTTTGAATATTTAGAGGTCAAATGCGAATGGACCAAGCTAATATGTAAAGTATTTTAGGCTTCCTAACAACAGTCCTAAAATGTGGCAAAGTATAGTAGGAAAGTCAAGCAGATTGATTTAAACCATTTGGTATGAAATCTTTCTTTCTTTCTAGATGTTTCTGCACAGGAGCAACCAGAGCTATTCCTCAAGAAACTGCAGCAGTGCTGTACTCTTTTTGACTTCATGGACACACTGTCTGACCTCAAGATGAAAGAGTATAAGCGGTCCACCCTCAATGAGCTGGTGGACTACGTCACCCTCAGCCGGGGCTACCTGACTGAGCAGACCTACCCGGAGGTGGTCAAAATGGTGAGATGACTGGAAAGTTTCTGTGGTTGTCTAATTTATGACTATATGGTACAAGGATGCTTTAACTGTTCTCTCTTTTCATTTGTTTCAGGTGTCCTGTAATATTTTTCGGACTCTTCCGCCTAGTGACAGTAATGAGTTTGACCCAGAAGAAGACGAGCCCACGCTGGAGGCCTCTTGGCCGCACTTACAGGTAGAGAGCCACGGCTAGCATCAAATAAATAGTAATTAATTTAAGGAGTCTTAAGGTTTTATTTCAAAGGGCAAGTTATCTGATCTCTCTATCTCTTTCTTTTCCGCTTAAGCTCGTTTATGAGTTCTTCATTCGCTTCTTGGAAAGTCAAGAATTTCAGCCCAGTGTTGCCAAAAAATACATCGACCAGAAATTTGTATTACAGGTGAGTGATTGTCTGTGAAATGTTCTTTGACTTCTCTTCCTGTTATGAATCAAATGAAGCCTGTATTGCCAGTTAAATAGCACAGATATAGCAGCCTGAATACTTAATTCTGATTGGTCAGTAATGGCATTTTTCTGTCAGATATTTTTTTTATTAGAATTACCAATAACCTGTACAGTTGACTTTTGTCAATTATAACCTGTTCTAAATAGTTTTTGGAGGATTTTTTTATTTTAGTAACCGTGTATTGGAAATACCTTTTTTTTTTGAGGAGTACACATTGGTTATATAGTTAATAAAACTGCTGTTGTGAATTTCTAGCTCTTGGAGCTGTTTGATAGCGAGGACCCACGAGAAAGGGACTGTCTGAAAACAGTTCTGCACAGAATCTACGGAAAGTTCCTCGGCCTCAGGGCTTTCATCCGCAAACAAATCAACAACATTTTTCTTTGGTAAGTAACTGTCAGTAAGTAATTTTGTTGAGGATATACTAGATGAACCTTATGCTGAGATATCTTCTCTCTCTCTGCTGACAGTTTTGTATATGAGACAGAGCGCTTCAATGGCGTAGCTGAACTGCTGGAGATTTTGGGAAGGTATGTCATATTTTAGGACCCATTCTTTGGTTGGCAGTGATGTGGAGAAACTTAAATCAGGAAATAAAGAGTTTGGAAAGACCCACAGAGGTCACATTCCTGTTTTATTTTACTCCACCCTGTCCTCAGTCCTGATGCATTTAGAAGTTTGTGTCTTCTGCATGTTATCAGTTTCTCCCTTGGTTATATTGGTCAGATCATAAGTTTCACACGTCTCTGGTTTTACAGCATCATCAATGGTTTTGCGCTTCCTCTCAAAGCTGAGCACAAACAGTTCCTGGTGAAAGTGCTGCTGCCTCTGCACACAGTGAGGAGCTTGTCTCTCTTCCATGCCCAGGTACAGACACTCAGCAGTTTGTTACTTTTACACATGTCTGTGCTTGCTCGCCTACATTTCAGGGGCTGAATAAACCAATTTGTTGTTTCCATGAATGTTTATGAATCTGAAGATTTGAAAAGCGCTTGTGTTAATCTGAAGTCGTCTCTTCTTCTAGCTGGCCTATTGTATTGTACAGTTCCTAGAGAAAGACCCCACGTTAACAGAACCTGTAAGTGTTCCTTGTCACCATTATCTTCCTCATTCTTAATCGAGTTCCATCTTGTTTCAGCTTGTTTATAAAGGAAATCCACTAGTTGGCTTCATTGTTTTTTTTTGTAGGTTATCAGAGGCTTGTTGAAATTTTGGCCGAAAACATGCAGTCAAAAAGAGGTAATGTCTTAATTTTATGCAACGTTAAGTTAATCCAAAGTCCTCCTCAGAATGTAATTATTGCAGCTTCTACCAAATTTATATTAGCAAGCTTGAAATTTTTTTTTATTCCAAGAGAAATGCTTTACATGTTTTTCCAAAATGTTTTTATACCCTTGACTGCATTGTTTTCTTTTGTAGGTTATGTTTCTTGGAGAGTTGGAGGAGATTCTAGATGTGATTGAGCCCACTCAGTTTGTTAAGATCCAAGAGCTGCTCTTCAAACAGATTGCTAGATGTGTGTCCAGCCCCCATTTTCAGGTGAATACACCTCACCCTTAATATCCCTCACCAGCCTTGCAATGTCTTGTAATAGCCAGAAACAAAGTTTTTCGAAAGCAAGTTCCCATCACTGCAGCCTACAGGTTCATGTTCTGTCTACTAGTGACAGGAACTAGCGCTTCATATTTACTCAATTTACCAGTCCATTGTACATATTAGTGAGCGTGTTTGATCATTAATATCAAAACATTTTGGGCGTAAGATCTATTAAATATACAAGACGTACTTTGCTCAGACTAAATGAACTCTGCTTTCGCTGTGTAGTGCAAAGGAAAGCTTCAGGTGCTGCAGCCTAAAATCCCCATGTAGAACACTGCTGATATTAAATGGTTTAAAATGGAGGTTGTGAATTGTTTCAGGTGGCAGAACGAGCCTTGTACTACTGGAACAATGAGTATATCATGAGTCTGATTGAGGAGAACTCTAGTGTCATCTTGCCTATCATGTTTGCCAGTCTCTACAGGATCTCCAAAGAGCACTGGAACCCGTGAGTTTTCTATTCAAATTGATGTGGTTTTTATTTAAAATTAAAACAATAAATATACACCATGTAAAATTTGGGGTCAATACAATTTTGTAATTCTCTTATGCTAACCAAGTCTGCATTTATTTGATGAAATACATGAAATGGTGCTATTTAAAACCGGTTTTAAATACACTTGGGGTTCGTACTACCTGGAAAAGTCATGGAATTTTAAAACGGTCATTTCCAGGCCTGGAAGTTAAAATTTTGGAAAAATAAAATAACTAATATAAAGTTACAGAAGTCTCTCTATAATATAATTACAATGTTTACTTATTTTAGTTAACACATGCTATGATAATTTAATAAGTTTTTTTTTTATTCTTATGTATTCACTGTAGTCATGGACATTTATATTTACTAATATGCTGATTTCGCCAACGTTTCTTCTTTAACTTTATTTACCCGAGAAAATCACTTTTTTTACAAAAATAGCCTTGCAAGAGGATATCATATCATATACATATTTTTATACAAATACATTTCACAAACAGAAGTTAACACATTATCCATGATGAAAACAGTTGTGGCGTTAGTTTAACCAATAGTAACTATAATAGGTTTTTTATACTTTGAATAGAAAGTTTAAAAGAACAGCAATTGTTTGAAATAGAAATCTTCTGTGACAATACAAATGTGTTTCCTGTCAGGTTTGCTCAGTTGTATATAAAATATAGCCCTACTGGGGGAAAAAAATTACTTAACGCATATATTATATACATTTTAATCAGAAGGTCTTATCCGTAATAAGCATAATTTTGTTATAAATGGTATTTTCTCTTTGCACTCATTCCTGCGCTTTTTGAGAAAGTGGTTTGATGTTCATCATGTCTGCTTTTCTTCCACCATCAGGGCAATATCAGCTTTGATCTACAATGTGCTCAAAGCATTCATGGAGATGAACAGCGCCTTGTTTGACGAACTCGCCGCCAATTACAAATCAGACAGGCAGAGGTATGAAACAATCTATCTGTTGTGGTAAACTCCTGCAGTTCAGCAGAGCGGCTCAGATAACCTCCACCACTCTTTCCTTCAGGGAAAGGAAGAAGGACAAAGAGCGAGAGGACCTATGGAGGAAGCTGGAGGAGCTGGAGCTCAGAAGGGGCATCCAGAACAGCGACGGAGTCATTCCCACCTAACACGGACCTCGTCTCCGCCCTTCTGTGTGGCCCCAACCAATCCCTTTTTACTCTGCCACAGGGACCCCGTCCCCCTATTTGCTTCTCATGCTGCGTACTTTACCGCACACTCCCTCGTTCATTTCCTCCCTTTCAACAGCACTGTAAATAATCCTCTCCCTCTTTCCTGTATCATACTACTACACTGAAAGGAAGAAGAAAAAAACAGAAAATCTGAAGAGAGACTTAATGTGCACTCCTTGTTGTAAAAAAAAAAAAAAAAAAAAAAAAAGAAAATGGTAAAATGATAATCAACTATGGTCAAAGGATATATTTTAAAAAATCTTTTCAGTTCAGAAATTGTTCAGCGTCTCCATGTCAGTATGTTGTTCTCAAGGAAGTGCCCCGGGACTTTGGGATCCGTGCTCACCCTGCGATTAAAGATGTCTTATGTGAGGATCCTGTCGCCACCACTTTTTTTTTTTTTTGTCCTTTTATGAAGAGAGACTTTCCATCTAGACATAGTTTGACTCCCCTGACTGAGGGGACACGAATCAGAAACCCATGACGTGAATATAAGGAAAACAGGAGGGGAGAGAAAAAAAACCCCAAAACAAACATTGAACCTCCTCTCTGTGGTGTGCTTTTTTTTTTTTTTTTTTTTTTTTTTTTTTTTTTTTTTACAGGATGACCGGTCCAGTCCTTTACTGTACAGTATGGACAGGTGTCCATAACTTAATGTGCGAGATGGGCCGCAGTCGGCTAAGGTGGTTACCTTTGCTCAATAAAGAGGACAGACCTCTCTGAGGACCTTTATTTTTTTAACTTGTGAACCAGGTAATGATCTGGTCATAGTTTCATGCTGTCTGCTGTGGAGACTCTTGGGAATTCCAATGTGGAAATTCAGTAGTTACCAAGAGTACGTCAAGCTCGGTTTCTCCGAGGAAACGAGGACTGGTGGAATTTCAGTGGCACACAGTGTTCAGAGCTCATCCAGTGTTTTTAAAACAGTTAAGTGACATATATTTTTCGTAAAGAATATTCTGGACTGCTTCTCATGGGTCACCCATGTTTCCACTGCTCAGCTCTGTTGGCTTTGATTTCACGGTGGTTGGATGTCGTCTACATGACCGAGCTGAGCGAGACTAGGATTTTCTTTTTTCATGGAGTGTTTGAAATGAAATCCTGCTTATGGTGGGGTTTTTAGGGCCTATGTAAGTAAACGCTGATCCGGTAGGTCATAATCTCTCTCCTGAAATACCAGCCGCCAGGGCAGGTTAGAACTAAAAAGCACTTCGAGTTATAGCTCATTAGTTGTTCTCGTGGGACTTCAGCCCCTTTTCTTCTCTTCTTTTATTTGGAGTCCCAACAATCGTGGTTGTGGATTTTACATGTGAGGAGGACGTGTTTTATTATATTTTATTTTTTTGGCTTAATCACGTGTCTCTCTTTCTCTCTTCCTTGTTTTAACTCTCCCAAGCTCATTGTGTGTTTTATGATGGCCCAAGTTTGATATGTAAAAAAAAAAAATCAAAAGAAAGGGTTTGATGAATAGAATAAATCTAATTATTTTAAAAAGAAAGAGATATTAAATAAACCTGTTTTTTTGTGATAAACTTGCTTTCCTGCTTTTTTTTTTTCTTAATTGCTTTTGTGAGTTTTATTGTAATACCTCCCCCCATAACTACACCTCATCATTTTGATCAGATTAACCCATAAAGCTTAGGGTCATCTTTGTCAATTATTAGCAGTATTAGAGGATACAAAGATAATTTTGATCAGAGAAAATAGGAAGGCTCCAGTTAAATTAATAAAAGCATTAATGTTTTAATCCAGTAGGTGGCAGAAGGCTCATTCAAACTGCTCAGATGAGTGGGATAAAGTGGAAGGGATTTATTAAAGCTATGACAGGGACAGCTTTTTTTTGGTTGTTTAAAAAAAAAATACCATCAGTGCTAAATGATAGCAAATTATGTTTTCCTCTGTTGCCAAAAATGTCTCTTAATATATATATATATGTAGGTGAATACATGCCTTTCGTAGTTGGTAGTCTTGCTTATAATTTGTCTGTTTTGATATTTTCTGTATTTTAAAGGCAAATTCAAGCCTGACTACAGAAACCGCACGCAATGCATACTTGAATCTTAGGGTTTACAGCAAGTTTAAAACGCCTTGAAGTACGCAAGTCTGTAAGAAGCAAATGTGTAGTGATTATTTTCACCGACAGGTGGCGCTGAAAGCTACGTGATGACAGCCGTTTGGTCTCGTCAGTTCTTCAGCCGAGGAGGAGAGGAGAGCGCTATTATCAGCAGTTATCAACACGACGGTTACTTTCAAAGCAGTCACACGATAACAGTCGCTAACTATATCGTTACTAACTCAATTACTGTTTGTAACGTATGTAACAGGGTCGTACATTTTAAGGTTACTCAAAGGTTCACAAACACACCCGTTAGATGGCCATAAACACCAAAAATGATCCGTTTGCAGCGTGGAAGTAAGCGGGTTTGTTTAAATGTGCAAGATTTCCGATTAGCGGCTAACTTTTAGTTAGAAGTGAAACGAGCGGTAAAACTGAGTTACCAAGCAGTGCGTTTATGATTACGATACTACATTAAAATAATATTATATTATAAACTATTGCACCGGAAGCATTTCACCTTTCGGTTACACACACGTATATAATACATAAAGTCAAGACGAATTTAACACTTGATAGGATGTTGCCTCAGAAAAGCGGTTTTTGGCATGACGGTGGACCTCAGGTATTGGAAAAACTTGTACTTTCACGAAATAATATTTCAAAGACAGTTCGTCACAAGCTTTATTCACTCTGTGTAACGTTTATTTACAACACGTTTTAGTTTTGGCAAAGAGAGCGGCCATGATTCTTAAGCATATAAATCATGACATTTAAAGGAAAAAAAAACATTAAATATAAGTTTACGGTTGAGTTCGAGACTGAGTTCAAGTTATAGCTCTTTCAGCCATCGACTGAAAACTGGTCTTCTCATTAACATTACAGTATATAAACTATTGCATAGTACAATGCAAGGCACAGTGTCGTAAGTGCACTTAAACTAGTGAAGAAACAAACTCTATGCTACATTAAAGGCAAGTGAATGTCGGCTCATTCTTTCTCTCTGTGGAGCAGGCTTGATTCCTCAGTCTGAATATGGTCTCTAGTGCCTTGCGGGCTCCGGAAAGAAGTCCCTGAGGTCAAGCTAAGGAAAGACTGAAGTGAAGAGCAATCAGAAGTAATCGCTACCAGTTCTGGTGTCCATAACATGGTGGTCTGACAACAACAAAAACTCACAGGACAGCTTCTGGTAAGCAAGTGTGGACGCATGAACTGTTGGTTAACCTATACGTTGTTCAACACATGTCCAAAACAAAAAGGTAAGGGCTAAACACAATGTTTTTATGTTTTCTATTTGTACCAAAACGCAGTAGGGATTTTGAGGATGCCGCATATTTAGGGTGGGACTGCTGAGAGTCCATTATCAGCTGTGCAGTTTACAGCATGACCACGCTACATGCCTGAGGAGAAAAAACAAGTCTGAAGAACAAAGCCATTTGTGTTTGAGCTGATCTTTAAAAGGGAAAATGAGGGGGTGGCTTCAGCCAGAGGCAAAACTGAGAAGTTAGACAATGTATAAGCCTGGTCCACTGTAAATACATGAGTACTTCTGCTGAAATAGAGATAGGGTGATTTTTTTTTTTTTTTACAGCGTCAGATCATGTGGAGGACTATGAGTGCCACTTAAAAATAAAATAAAAATGATAATAAAATATATCAGTTAAAATGACAAGATAAAGAAAAAATACCTTTCACTTTGAAAAAAGTAGACCCTTTACATTTAAACTGTGAAAGTAAACTAAAATGATCACACTAATGCAGTGCTGCGGGGATGTATTTCTGTAGCCAAATGTTTTTTGTTTAAATCACTCAAATAAGGTCTGCACGAGCTTGAAATATTTTCCTGTGTTACTATAAAACATAAAATACACCAATAATCCCTCCTTCGTGACATTTTTAAAGCTTTTACTTAGAATGGCGGTTGCTAACAAGTGGCTACAGAGGCTTTCAAGGACATTAGGCACCATCACACTAAACAGGAAAACATGTCACGCTACTCAATAGTTTGCTTTTACAGCCTTGATGTGTTTAAAATCACACCTTCGGAAACTGTTCCAACTCAAACTTTCAGGGAAAATGTCACAGTTGGCCACAATGGTTTTGTTTCCAGATGGACAAGTTAATGATGTGGAAATCCTGTAGAATTTAACTGCATGACAGCTACCAAGTATTTCCAATATTAACTTCTAGCTTAGATTGCGATTTATTAATATATTATTTTTTACATTTACGAAAACTTTTTAAAATATGTCATAACTTGAAACATGATTCATCTATGATTTATCTAGCCATTTAAATTTTTGAAATAATACATTAGTGATCGATTTCTTCCTTTTAATTTAAGCGGCACAAAGAGTCCTCCATACTTTTAGTCCTCCATTGGCTGGTTTTTAATAGAGGAAAATGAGAACATTTTTTAAAAAGTGTGTAGGCCGAGTCATTTGAGAATACAGACCCCTTCAAAAATCAGAATGTAAATGCGTATGAAAAATATAACAATTACAGCACCATTTTATGGCATCATTGTTCTACACCTACACTTTATAGAGATAAAGGTCTGAAGGCTCACAGAAACGTGACTAAGTACACTTCATGGTTTTAAAAACACAAGGAAATATAAATGATTCATGGGATAATGTTGTCACGAGATGCATTTCCCTTTATCCTGTCACTGACAGACTTCAGTCTCCACACAGTGCGCTTGATTGTCACTCTTTTTGATGGATACCATTATTTTAATGTACTGTAATTTAGCGGTTTATCAGTTTTGTAAATTTTGAATGACCCAAGGAAGATACATTCCTCCTTGTCTCTCTCTCTCTCTCTTTCCATCTGCTCTACCTCTATTGATGAGTTGGCCATCCTCCAGAGAATTTCCCTTATTAACTAGCTCGAACTGCTGAAGCATTGACTCCAGAAAGAGCGCAATATTGATTTGAGGTGACTGAGAGAAAACCAGCTTGTACGCAGGAATGGATTTTCATTTTTTTTCATAAGCCTCGAGAAACCATATAATATAGCCGGTTTAAAAAAAAAAAAAATCCAATGGCTCAGAGCTGAATCTGAAATTCGATTGGTGAATTGGCGACGCCACGCCACGTCGGTTCAAGAAACCGCAGTCCCGTCTGAGACTTCTTTGGCTTGAGAAGCGAATCCTGTAAGGCAACGTGGGGGGAAAATGAAGGCACTTTTTTGGACAGTGTAGCTCTCTACAAGACATACAAACCGAGGGCAAGACCGCTCATTGTCCTGCGGGACAACAGGCGGATGGAGAAAGGAAGGATGTACAGCAGACTGGAGGCGGGTTAGGGTTTGTTACTCTGCCCAAAGCTTTGGAGAAGAGTGGGTGTTCACAGTTGGAGATGTTTTATCCTCACACGATAGCACAACAGCTCCTGCAGGCCGCGCAGCCCCGTTTTTGTTTCTTTGGGCTGAAGATTGTCAGGATGGCCTCATCAAATACTGTCTTTAGTCCCTTCTGAGTCAGCGCCGAACACTCCAGATAGCACTGGGCTCCAATCTGTGGACGTCAATATACAAATTTGAAACAAATCGCTTAACATTACCGTCATTTTTGTTCCGTAACACAAAAGGAGAGGTTTAGCAGAGTGTCTGAGCTCCTAGTTTCCGTGAGAAAATAATAGTGACTGTAATTTGTCGAAGGAAATTGAAAACTCACTGAAACATATCCATGAAAATCATGCTTGACAGTTGTGGTCAGAATTCTTTTTCACTGAATGGAAAAGAGTAGTTCTAACACTCTGTTAACCTTTTTTTTTTTGTGTACCACAGAAGAAAAAAGTCATATGGGACAACATAGTTGGAACAGCATGAGGATGAGAGAGAATTTTTAGCGTTCCTTTCGGTGCTTTGCAACACAGTGGCGAAAGTTTATGAATCATGCTTTCTATTTTTTGAAACCGGGACAGGTCAAGAATAAAATACACAACAAACACATGAGCACCCCTCACCTCTCTGGCTAGTTTGAGGCCTTGCTCATAGGTGAGTGGCTTCTCCTTCATCTGAAGCAGACGTGCCAGTGTCTTTGGGTCATCTCGCAAGTCAATCTTAAGTAGAAATAGAAAAAAAATAGAAAAACAATCCAATAAATAAATAGTTTTTTGTTCACTTCATTTAATAAATATTCATATTTTGATGAATAAATGACCTGATCATAAACTAATATTAACCAAGTTCCTAGTTACTGTCTGAACTAGAAACTCCTGCACCTGTGTCCCGATGAGGATGTAGGGCACATGAGGCATGCAGGATTTGAGCTCAGGTACCCATTCCTCCTGCACATTGTGATAGGAAGCTGGATTCACGACAGAGAAGCAGATGAGAAAGACGTCTGTGTTGGGGTAGGAGAGGGGCCGCAGCTGGTTGTAGTCCTCCTACATGACGACAAGTAAAGTAAGGCCTGCTTTAGACTCAGTTCGTCTCTCTTACAACTGAAAAATGATGCAGAAGATCTTTTTTTGAGTGCAAAGATTAATTTAGGTTAAAGGTTAAAGATTCATTTAAAGCTTTTTAAGTTGCACTGCCTACAGCTGTGGGAAGAACAGGGTTGTTGATTGGAGTTATTTTCAAGTATTAAGATACTTCAACACCACACCGCACAGATGTGTTTCTTTTGACTTATTACGCTGAATACCATTCTGCAATTATCCTTGTTTTATTACAGTGCCTGGGTGAGAGAGGCCAATTTGATCGTTCCTTTAATGAGAAAGTGCTACTATACAAATAATTGGGGTCAGTTGTTTTTTTTTTTTTTTTTTAAGCATATATTACTTTTATTCAGCAAGGATGTCAAAATCCGTATTTACAGCATTGCAAAAGTTTTTTCTTCAAATTAAACGTTCTGTACATCAAAAACCTGATCCTGAAAAATATCACGATTTCCACAAAAATATGAGCCCCAGCTGCACGTGATGATAATAATAAAAGTTTTTTGAACGCAAAATCAGCATATTATGATTTCTGAAGGATTTTAAAGTACTGCATTATTTCTTAAATAAGTGCAGCCTTGGTGAGACATTTAAATATGTTGAACCGAATTTGAATTTGCAAGTATCGCTGGTGGATCACCGACTAAACTATATAGTGAAACAGTTAAAAATTAGTATTCTGAGTCAATAAATGTAATCCTTTTATAAAATATAACTCGTAGAGAATCATTATTATTCATGATTTTATTCTACCGCTTACTATGAAATGCAAATGAACATAAATAATTAACATCAGGCCTTTAAAATGTCAGTGCCGAATGACAGCTCCGTGCCAGCATCTCGTAAAAGTCAGTTCTTCTTGAGTGCCATTGATCTCATAGTGAGTGATCGATAGAAGAGAAGGGCCAGACATCACACAGATGCTCCTCTCTATCAGTGAACTGCTTATGGGAGCAGATGTACTGAATTATATAACTTTCATTTATACAGCAATGTGCGACTCACTACATTAGTCAGTCTTTTCAATTCTGAAACACAGCAAATATTCTTCATTACAGCTCGCACTGTGCTTGCTACAGTCAAACATTTACTTGTTATATCAAGCTGAAAAGCAATACCCACACTTTAGCTTTCTTTATTACTTAAAGCAAAAACGGTCCTTGAAACAAAGTTAGAAAAGTGACCCTGAGTGCATTGTTAGTAGAAGTTGGTAAATATTTATACTGTTATGCAAATCAGCACCCTATAGCACTTTTCACCAGTCTGCTACAGATTCTAAGATTGCAATGTAAAATATGCATGTAATGCTATTTTCCCTTGCATTGCATGTTTTTGCATATAAAAGAATGGTTTATTTCCTCATAATTTATTCAGATTTATGCACGTTGGAAACTACATTCTGTTTAATGAATGCCAATGTCAGCAACTGCCAAAGACCTTATAAGAGAATATTCCTCATGGGAATAAGAGAATTCCTTATAAAAATAAATAAAGCTGATGCTGAAATGTTAAACAGATGAGTGGAAGTGACAGTAATGATCAATGATAAAAAAAGAAAATAATTATGTGACTATTATGTTTTTTTCCAACTAATTTAAGTTACAGCGCTAATATGTTGTAATATATTTTAGGATAACAACTGGCGCCCGTAAGATGCGTATTACAGGGCCGGCTGATTGCGTGATGCCTTTAGACACGCAGGGAAAGTAAACAGCTGGGCTTTGGTTCAGATGCATCTATCTCTTCAGGCTGTGTATGAATAGCCATGTGAGTTTCCTTTTGAAGAATTACTGCAATAAGTCGAAATCAGAGTCATTATGGTGGGCTGACAGTGACAAAAACAACCCAGCCTGTGGTTTGTTGTAATTTCAAGTCAGTGCTTGCAGCTTTATCTACAACATTATTCAAAACAGGTTGTAAATTCTGCCATTAAACGTGACTGTGATGCAAAAGGAGTTTACATTCAGAGTGATCTGATGCATGGCCACAACGCATTTAGTAATGTTTTCAAGAGTTTGTGTTGATGAAATTAGACTACTTAGTAGGGAAAAGACATTAACCAAGTATAAAACTCGACTTTTGTGTCTAAATTCTCTGGTAATTGATAACAATAGTGAAGTTGTGACTAAGTTTTAAGACTTTTATTGTGTAGATAAGGCTTAAAGTTGGCATGAAATAAAAAAAAAATCTGAAATGCATGTTTTAGATCTTTTTGTGAATGATTCAGCTATACATGTTTAATTTCTCACATTTTTTGCCTTGTATTTATAATTCAAATGCTCGATCTTCCAGTGAAACGTCAAACTGCTATGATGTACATACATTCCAATCATTTTGTCTGCTTAAATCCTGCCCCTTTCTTACAATATACCGCATGCTCTCATGTAAATCTGTCCCCATCCAAATGACAACAAGTTTTCAACGATCCATTTAACTTGAATGTTCATCACAGTATAGAAGGAAAGATCTGCTTCTGTTATTGTGACTATATAGACTTCAGAATCATTAACTCACTTGTCCAGCAGTATCGTACAATCCCAGTAAGTGCTGCCTCCCAGATACCGTTACATTCACTGTAAAAAACAGAAAAAGTTTTGTTACATTCATTATGCATATCAAACAGAAAAATACTGTGCAGAATATGCCTGTAAAATGTGTGTTTGTCCAGCAGTGTTTCTGCTCCTGCTGTATCACATCTCTCTGATGTACTTCCAGAACTCTGGACCTGCTGTTTGGTTGTGGGTGGGAACGGAGGTTGATTTGGAACAGGACAGCTGTCAACAGCAAGGGGTGAGCGGTTTTGGAAAACAGGGAGGAAAGAGCGGTGTGCGTGCTCGCAGACATTTTTCATTCTGAGTTGCAGGTGATGAAGGGGAGAGAACGGCTGTGTTGACACAACTAAAAGGAAAAAAACCCAGACAAGTCGATCTTTTGTCATCAAACAACATGCAATAAAAGACCACTGCTGAGAAGAGGAGAACAGCTGGACTCAACAATTACAGATACTAGTCCGCTGTGTGTCTCTTCTCAAAGTGGTTTGATAAGACTGATTAAAGGAATGTGTGCGTGAAGAAGAAAGAGGCTGTGTCGTGAAAGGTGGCCCTCTACAAATTCTTCAGGTCTCAAGCACCTCCCTTTAAACTACATTACGCCTGGAATACTGATGACTGGGACCATGAAAAAAAAGATTATACCAAATTTTTCATAACTCATCAACTGTACTGAGCCAGATACCCATGGATGCTTCCAAAATTACCAATAACCTTCCTGTCAGAACCAAAGTACTTCCTGCAAACTATAGATATTGTGGCCTTAATCAGTTGAGAAGCTTCTTGAAAATTCTCCAATGTCCATTGAAAATAAGCCCAGCAGAATGTAAGAAATTCAGCACAGACAATTCAGGTTAAACCAATTATCTTTGAAATACTGTTCACATTTGATCATGTTGCTTTCAGGCTTTGCAAATAACCATAATAGAGCGCTAGCATCCATTCAACTTGTGTGCTAGATTCCCGGTCCAGCTTTGTGCAAATATCGATGTCTAATTCATGAACAAACTGTTAGAGTCTGATCTTTTCAATGAATCAGCTGATTCAGTTTATAAAACTGCTCCTATGTGCTTGAATGGAGAAATCTTTGCTTGCAAAACTCTAAAGCCCAGTTAAGGCTTGATTATAGGCCAATTTTGGCATGATCTGCTTTAGGCAGGGTGCTGTGGGGATTCGTAAACATCAATGGGCGTTGGGAGACGCAAGATTTATTTCTGTTATCTTGTGTAGTGTGTCACTGAGGATGACATCCGATGCTTCATCTGCGCTGCTTCATGCTTCCTCACAGAAAGATTAGCATGTTCAATTTGTTTTTCATCATCTATGATGAGTTCCATCACATTTGTGATACAGGCCCATAGGAGCGCAGAAGTGCCTTCATATGTGCTTTTAAACAAGCTGAAACAGAAGAGAGACCTTTTTGGTAGAATTTTACAATGCAGAAAAATTTTTGTTAAGCTATATCTGCTCCTGCATTTATGATGTTTTCTTGAGGGATTACTGCAAGTGAAAAAGGTCATGTCACCATCTAGTCCCGCACTACATCAAGCACATCGTTAAAGGAACACTCCATTTTTTTTTTGAAAATAGGCTTATTTTCCAACTCCCATTAAACAGTTTAGTTTTACCATTTTTGAAATCCATTCAGCCGATCTCTGGGTCTGACAATAGCTCTTTTAACTCCAGCTTAGCATAGATCATTAAATCTGATTAGACCATTAGCATCTCACTCATAAATGACCAGTTTTTATATTTTTCAGCAGGAGCAATGATAATGCTGGGGACTATTTTCGGGTGCCATGTAATATCATTGTGCCTGCTGAACCTATGTTATGGCAGCAAAGTTCCTTGATTATTACACCGAAATGAGAGTATATGAGAGCATGAGAGTTCCTAGCCATATCAGCCTAGAAAATAGTAACTTTTCCTTTCCTATTATACAATTTAGCTACAGGAGAGTCAAGTTTTAAATAGGAAAAGTATCAAATCTCTTTGGTCATTTTTGGGAGAGATGGTAACAGTCTAATCAGATTTAATGGTCTATGCTAAGCTGCAGCTAAAAGTGTTACCGCCAGACCCAGAGATCAACTGAATGAATTAAAAAACGGTAAAACTCAACTGTTTAACTCTAGGGGAGTTTTAACCTATTCTCAAAAAACGTGTCATGTTTCTTTAAAGACGGTAAGCGAAAAAAATTATCAAGTGGCAATGTATAGTCCAAATCATGAAACAGTGACTGTCGTAACTGACAAACAAAATCATATAGGCTTAAAATTGCGCTGTGGTTTTTGAATCAACTCACTGATTTGATAATCCAGTTCCAGCAATTAACAGATTAGCACCTGAGGGATAGATTTTCATGTAATATTAAATAAGAAATAATTTCAAATGTACCACAAGTCATATGGAACACTTTTATGACCATTTTATAGTGTTCTGTTGACTTTTAAATTATTTTCTAATATTACATTATGACAAAAATGTTTTTTTGGGTTTTTTTTATTGTTCCCCAAACAACAAACATATTTGAAACTATACCGAATGCACGATTTGAATAATTCTGGTTAGTCATGAATATAAAACCCTAAAAGACACTAAAAGGCCCTACAGCAGTTCTTACGCTAGCTTAACTGTTTCACTTGAAAAGGCATAATGTTTGTTTCATAAATTATGATTGCAAAAAATGTCTGTGCGGCCCTTTTAAAATTCAAATGAAATTTTCAGTCATATCTTGCACCGCTTTAAGCGATTGCTAATATCAATGCTAATTTTAACAATCATGTGCTCAACACTGGAGACAAAAGACAAATACAAAGTAGCACTAGCTCTAATGCCCCTAGTTTAGCCTCATGGAGGTACATGGGGTCACTGAGGAGTTGCGTGAGCTCCTTTAGGGCGGTCTTTTTCTTCTGAAAGGCATTGCAGCTGTAGGAAACCAGCCAAGCAGTGTTTTGATTAGATGTGCTTAGAAGTTCTTTCCCTGTGGACTGTGAAGATGGACCAGAAACACTGGCCTTGAGTCTGTTGCTGTGTATCAGCTGTTCCTGACAGGTCCTTTTACCAGCACAATTCTTTTCCCCTCTTGGGGCTGGGCTAAATAAGGAGTCTAATCTTTTCCTCACTTACTGATTCCCTGACTCTTTCTTTGCCTATAAATACAAAGCCACTAGTACAAAAACAAGGCTGGGGTGATGTGAGGTGAAAATTTGAGAGAAGTTATAAGTCTGTAGGGATGGAGAAGGCTTGGTGGCTGTGAATCAGGCTCTCAGCTGTTCTCTTCAGTCAGCTGCTTTTCCCCATGAGGCTTGAGCTTTCTGTAAACCCCAGCCCCCATTCTGTGGCTTGGAGAGAAATCAATGTTGTGTTATAGTCTCACTCAAGCAAGCCTGACCCACTGTTGTGAGACGTGTTTTGGGGCATCAGAAGCCCACATGGCCCTCCAGACCTCTCAGACCTTCTTCATTCCTCTTTTTTTCTGTCTTAAACTGGTCTGTGACATTGAGCCAGACAATATATCTGCATTCAGTGAGCTTAAGCCTATAAGAACAGTACAACGAATTGTGTATATACTCACATGGTAATAGCAAGAGACTGCAAATTTAATTTAGGCACTTTTCATTCCATCACCAGGGCATTAGGTCTCAAGTGATAACTATTTACTGTAGATGCGTTGACCTCTCACTCACAATTGACATCCATTTTTCAATTGTGGACTGTTTTCCACCATCCATTCTCGTAAAATTGTCTTTTAGCAATAAATATGTTGGTATCATGGATCTGCTATTGGAATATGGTAATCTGTGTATTGTGCACCATTCAGAGAGCAATTGTCACAACTGTTTTATGCCAGTAAATTAGCCAATACCGTCACTCAATTCAACCTTTAAATCAACATGCCAAATATATCCACTATGCTCGTGCAGCATTGTGATCCATTTATTGGTTTCCGTTTTCTGAGTTGTTGGCATTCCTGAAGTTGGATTTCATTTTTTTTTTAAGTTTGTACCATTAGTGTTTGTTTTGAAGGCATTGGTTGGTAAATCTGCAGAATAAGCCACTGGGTTTTATCGTCTTTTCAATTCCTGTTGCTGCAGCACTGTGCTTGCCAGAGGGAAGTGTACATAATCTACATACACATTTTGCATAGCATAACTAAAGAAGACATTAATGTGATTAATCTTGTATTCTGAAGCCAAAAGAATCTGTAATGCCCTTACACAGCATTTACTGTAAGATTGAGCTTTTGCTTGTCAGTGAACATTTTGTCACAGTACTTCCGTACTTAGCAAAACATGAAATGAGCTCAACCACTCCCTCCACTGATTATTATTTTTTAATTTAATTACTTATTAGGAACTCTTTCTAGGTTTCTATGAGGTTTCTATCTACAAAAAAAATACATTTATAATATTACTTGAAGGGACAGATGGAAATAAAATCATGTCACAAATTACACATCCTCATGTCATTACTAATATCTTTTGGACCTAAAACAAATTCAAGTGAGCTTTAGATTCATCCATGTAAATAGAGTACGGGAACTAAGCTGAAGAGCAATTTGCTAATTCCTTTGAGTTTCCTATGGGTTTTTCAATTTATGATTAAAATAAAGCCTGTGGTAAACATAACGTAACAACACTTTGACGTTTTATTCCTCAACCTAAACTGGACACACTCACCCCCAAACATTAATCTAGTTACTTAATAAAAACATGTTCTCAATACGTCAAAGTATCACACGTTTACCACATGCTTTATTTTATAGTTCAAAAGAAGATTTACTTGCTTCAACCACTCCATTAGACACAACTTTATTCTAATTTATTCTTTCCACCATCCAACCACTAACCAAATCTGGCGTGTTGATACTACTATGAATTATGGGATACCATAAGCAGCAAAGAATAAAATATCTTTAAAACCAGAACTTCTCTGGGTGTTTCTGGTCCTTTATTAGTAAATCATAAATTATTATCGATGTCAGTTTTAATAAAAACCTGTGCTCTCATCTGCCAGTTCAAGGAGAGATCAAATCAAATTGAAAATGTAGTGGAAAGATAATGAAAAACAATATGTATTAAATTGGTGATCTGTGCCGATACAACACCGGCTGTGGTGAATGGAGTGTTGCAGCACGATTTACGATTAGCTATGACACAGATGAGTGTTTAGCACTGAAAAGTGATATGAACAATAGCTTTCTGGCTGTAGGTATTTTAATACAGACCACGTGAGAAACTTTTTTCAAAAACATTAGCATTTGTTATTTTCGATACCACCCGTTGGCTGTAAATAAGTGTTCCAGAAACCTAAAAGATCTTCTAGTACAGGCTAGTTTTAAGAGTGCAGTCTCTCCTGCATCTTATATTTTACTTTACTCCTACTTTATTGAGGAAGCGAAGGAAATTATACACAGTATAACAATACATTTAAAACTTCAGTTTTCGGTCATCCAAGAACGGGCCGTAGATACTAAATCAACTCTGCTTCAACCCATGTTGTATATCTTATTCAATGTCCATGTGGTTTGTGTTATGTGGGAAAAACATCTCGACAACTGAAACAGAGGATCAGTGAACATAAGTGCTCCATTAGGAGAAAAGATACTGCTTATCCAGTTGCTGCACATTTTCTGTCGTTTAATTATGTTTAATCATTATGTCTTTGTGTTTCTTGGGGATTCAAAAGGTGTATGTTGTCGAGAATTGTTTTGGATTGTAACTTTGCAAATGTAACCCACAATAATATATAGTTTAAAATGAGTATAGCTGATTACATAACTACACTGATAAACATAATACACTATAGTTAATAAATAAATAGACTGGAATGTAAAATTCATAGTCTATAGGGAATTTGTTTCAAAAAAATGTCTGTTAGGAATATATTGACGCTTCACCTTTAAGAGAATCGCTTGCGCACATCAAACCAGAAAGCAATGGCAGAGAGAGAGAGAAAATGAAAATATTAAATATATTACTGAGTGAAATAATTAATCAAAAAATTGCTTTTAAGAAACCAAAAGAGTTGAAGGGTGTTCAAATGTAGCGTCGATCACATTCATTTGTGGGGACGTCTTTAAAAGTCTTGTCTGTAACAGTACACATATGCCTGATGAAGGTCAGTGGACCGAAACGTTGCTTATTCTACACATACATTTTTATATTTAGCATGGACTGATAGTGTGCTGGATTTTTATTTTTATTAATACTGGCCACATGGCGATATCCACAATTCGGCATCACTGGTGGATTAGTTGATTAGTTGTTAGGAGTGAAGCGGGAGCCATACTAGACGATGACTCATCTAAAACGCATTAACAGGCACTGTGTCATTGGCCGGGAATGTCATTGGTTTGTTTTGGACAAGAGAATTCAGATCCTGTGGGATTTATGAACGGAAACCATAGTCCCAAATACTGTTGGGTTGAGCTCTACCTCTCGTACACTGCAGTTAATGGTTCTGGTGAAAATAATATAGTTCTATTAATATATTTGCCCTTTTTACAAGAGTTATGGCTTGTAAAGTAGCCTGTATGTTAATGAATAAAATATAAAAAAATAATATTAATGTTAATATTAATAAAAATATGAGGTTGTTTAAAAGACACAATTGGAAAAGTTAAATTATACCATTTTACCTTTTCTAATGCTACCAAAGTTTTGGGTCAGTAGTTTTTTTAGTCAATATTAAAACAACAATATTAAAATATCTCCAAATAGCTGATGCTTGGATCACTAAGTTCACCATTTAACTATACATCTCAAAAAGGCTGCTTATTTATTAATTACATTTTCACTTACAGTGCAGTTAACATACTCCCAGTGCCAACTGTTGCATTACTGCTGAGGCATGAATGAATTTCATAGTTTTTTAATTTAAGACCAATTCTAGCATAGCAACACAGTAAAGCCTTCAGTGGCCTACAATGGGAGCTCTGTGCCCCTTATCCTGCACATTAAGCCACTATGTAACAATTCGCTACTTTATGATGATGCTTTGTCAAGGTCTCTCTCCAGGGGCCTAATATGAATGTAAGTGATTGATTGGCCCTGGAAGAACATTGTCTCTCTCAATTTTTCATTCTGCACTACTATACGTCTATATTACAGGACATGCACTGTAAATGACCGCAGTCCACCTCTAAACGGTGCTTAAACGTTTACATACCATGACTTAAATTTGAATTCACATCTGTTTGCCAGCACACTATAAAGGAACCATATAAAATGCCTTTATGTATCCGCTATTCTTAATGAGCACGGTTTCATTTCCTTAAAGGTGAAGTGTGTCTTTTTTGCACAGCTACTGTCACCGAAATCAATTGTAGAAAATGGTTTCCCGAACACTCTCAAATTCTTGTTTGGATTCTTAAACGTGTTGTGGCAAACCTAAAGTTGCCTTGGCAGGAGAAAATATTTAAACATTATATATATATAAAAAAAAACACAAGGTTAAAGTCTACTCAGTCATGCCTTTAATTCCATAATCTTTTATTAGCAAAAGTGCCTGCATTCAAACTTCTGTGACATCCACTCTGGATGACCTCACTCATCAGCTTAATTCATTGCAAGAGTGCACACTCCCTGAAGATCTTTCCATTTCATTCAACTCCCGAGAGTTTCAAAGTTTTGCTCACTCCTTGAATGAGTTCAGCCTGTGTGTTTGTCATGAGCCTGCGCTGGCCAGCTGGAGGAAATTGCAACACAGGATACTATTAAAATCTCATAAAAAGGAAAAGAGTTCTTCTTTTTGGCACAGCCCAGATAAACATGCCTTATTTGATCATACGGCGAAATGTGCAATAAAAAAACCCTTGGACAATACCTGCTTTTAGGTTAAGCTATAAAAACGCTCTCGCAAATGAAAGCCAAAAAGATTGGGGTTAAACTGAGTTTTTTTTCTCCCTCTTTCATAGTAATTCACAGGCTTTTTCTCTCCAGCCCTGAAAATGTGTGAATCACTCAGTCATTGTGCTATCATTAATCATCTAAAGACGCTGAAGAAGAGATCTTGCTTCAAAATGCAAACAGTTTAAATATGAATCTCACTCCACTGCTTTTCCAACTTTCCCCCTGCTAATAATGTCAGCAGGAAAGACCTGTACTGGAATTAGAAGATTGCACAAGATTAGATTTACTGAAAACATCTACTTTTGTAGAACTCCTTATATTAGTCATTTTGAATTTTTCATCTTAGAATTTATCACAGTTGGGAAAACTGATATTAAGAGATATTAGCTACATCTTAAATCTACATCGCATGTCTAGTAGGTGCTATATTTGGTTTGAAACATACTTTCTTAAATCTGAATAGCATATCTTTTTCAGACAGTGGTAGTATATCCGCTATGTTGTACCAGTCTCAGATGCATCCCTTCACTGCAAATCAAAAATCCTTTCCTTAACCTACCATCATGGTAGTAAAAACACTACTATTTCACGTACTGCCATTCACCTACTATATAAGCATATGGACACAGGGCCTGTTTGTCGATTTCCTTCCTACTTGTTCTTATAAGAAGGTTCTTTCTTGATATTTATGAGGGAAGTGTCCTGCTGTTTCCAGAGGATGTTGAAGCTGACCTGACCGCCACTGTGTAATTAGGACTTGACCCTCATAGGATTTCGGAGCGTGCATGTGTCATTGGGGGCTTTCCTGAGAACCCAAAACCTTTATGCATTCATGCGTTTGAGTCGAAGAGAACAAGAGGGGGAAATGAATGGATAACAACACATTTGTGACAAAGCTACAACGCCTACAGTACAGAAGGTCTACTGAGAAAGCGTTTAGACTGATCAACAGGTTGCAGCACTCTGACTCTCACTGATGCTATTTATTTGCATTATTTACCTCCCGCGCAACATAGCTAAATTGTCTTTTAACGTCCCTTGCACACTAAGGTAATCGACCCTAAAGAAGATTTAAACACTTGTTTTCGTATTTTGTTTAACTATTGTAGGACAGTGAAACTAATAAGCTACGTTTGGTGGAAAACACATTGATGAAATGTGCAGGCAATATATTTAAATGCAGGTAACAACAGCTACGCCCGTTTGAAAATCATTAAACACGACCCTCTAATTTTAACCTTAAATTAGAGGGCTCTGATCACAAACTATAATTCGTACCCCGTTTCTACTTTTTTAGTATGCCGGGCCTCAGTCCTCGCACTGGCAGTTGATATCTCCTCTTTCAGATGGCTATTCTTGGGACCGTCCCCTGCCCGACTGTAGTGGGGGGCGCTGGGCAAGGATTAGGTAGACATGCTGTAAACTGCACTTCATAAACAGGGATTTCGGGGGACCGCTTTGCGCTGGAGCGCATCTTACCTGCGTAGTGATCGAACACCGTCGGCACATATTCCTCGGGGAAAGCATCGTTTGCGTAACTCATGAGCAAACAGGTTTTGCCCACAGCTCCATCGCCGACCACAACACATTTCAACATCTTTTTGGCCGCGGTATCGAGAGGTTCGCCGTTACCGCCTCCATCCTCAGCCGCTTCCACTGCGTTCTGCCTACTTTTCGAGCCGAGGGCAGGCATGATAGTTGGGCAAGTCCAGAAACCGTATCCCTCCACAGGTGGTCAAGTCTTCTGTCGACCACAAATATCGCCCTTTAAGACGTTAGGCTTCGTGCGACCCGTTGAAACGCTCGAGTTGTAGTGTGGCACGGCGCGCGGGCAAATCCGTCAAGTAGGTGACCCACGCTTCAGCTCGCGCTTCCAAAACAATCCCTCGCCATCGACAGCAGTTTGACGAAAACTCACGATAACTCCTACAACTCGCATTCCGATGTTCTACATTTTCCTGATCCGACGACGAGACCGTTTGTAAAACAGTGGCCGCGGCTCCGGTTTAATTCCTTCATACTCCTAGCAGCTTTCCACATTCGCCCCTACGCGGCTACGCATCGTCAGTGTCAGGAAATCATTGGCTTCCCTGCGAATTCCATATTAGGCAGGAGTGGGCTGGGAACAATAGGGTCTCTGTCCGCAGCCTGCTCAGACAGGGGACTTCAGCGGCGCGAGAGGGGCGGGAGCACGTCCCAAGTCTTACTGCATTTCCTAAAATGCGGCGCCACGAGGAAGGATGGCAGGAGTTGGATTTTCATTCATTCGTTCACCCATCACTCACTTTATTTCCTTCTCTCTCTCTAACACTAGGCTCACACACAATCATTTTGAGGTTTAAATAATTGGTCTAGCCTAGTTTCTTTCATACTGATTAAGTGTTCGTTAATTCACATTTCTTCAAAGCCTTTATGGTGAAATAGACTCGTCTGAAAGGCGTTGAATGATCATAAAAAGTTTAATAAACTTCTGCCTTCGGTATCCCTGGGTAATCAGGATTGCGACTAAACCCTCATGGACTAGAACCTATCTAGGTA
Organism: Puntigrus tetrazona; assembly: GCF_018831695.1. Classification (NCBI taxonomy): domain Eukaryota; kingdom Metazoa; phylum Chordata; class Actinopteri; order Cypriniformes; family Cyprinidae; genus Puntigrus; species Puntigrus tetrazona. The sequence continues at coordinate 16,821,690 of NC_056702.1, read as the reverse complement.
ACTCACTTGAACTGTTACATTTGTTTGCTCACTTAAAACATTCCCAGCACCTACAGTAACTCTTGAGTGCCCATGTAACTAATCCGCGCGCAATAGGCTCCATCTGTTGCACGTGACTATCTCCATGGCACCGGGCATCGCTCTCGAGATTCCTGTGCCAGTCAATTTTTATGTTACAGTTCGCCAGTGCGCAGGCGCAAACCAGGGGAGCGCGGAGCCTGCAGAACTGCGAGCGCTCTGTGGTACAAAGGACCCATACCAGTCAGGCACGGCGCAGCGTTACCATGATCTTCTCCATCCCACCGATAGATTCCCATCCCGCCTGCATCACTTTAACGACCAGCTTCCAGCAAGTCCGCAAGCCTGACCGACGCTGCCCGGCCGCAGAATGCACGGGGGAAAAAGAGGACTGGTGGCACCACAGAACACTTTTTTGGAAAATATTGTTCGTCGCTCAAGTGGTAAGATGATCGCTTTCTTCAGATTGCAGTACCCGATAAAGCAAAGGGGAAAGTCTCGTGATGTCTTAAGATATGTTTGAATTCCGTCTCTTTTTCTTCTTCCTAACTTTAATAATGCGCAGAATTATGCGTAAAAGTCAAGCTCGCGAGTTTCATTCCATAAAGATGGAAGCCCGCATTTTTTCCTGATCAAAGTAAGATTAGACATTTAGATCTGATACCCCCGAACTCTTCTTTACCGAGTGCTTCATAAAACATATTAAAACTGAGAGAAAAAAACAGCCGTGAGCTAAACATGACCGCTCCATTACCATAATAATAGTCATTAAACACAGTTAACAACACGCCGCTCGATCGCTTCACAAAACATCACCTTTGCTCTTGCTATCCATCATAGCATTAATGTATTAATGCAACAGGAAGATTTGATTATTATATGCCATCAGCAGCCTACTCTGGGATGAAACTCACGCGGGGAAACATTTATTTGCGTCAATTGACGCTTGTAAAAATGTTTTTTTTTTTTTTTCACGAGTCACACACAAGCAACTATTTTGTCACACAACCCTCATTTCTTGCTTACTTGAGTTAAACTTAAACCAGACATTAAATGTGACACTTTAAGTTTATTGTGGTTAAAATGATGTGTGACAATAAAATAAATATATATATATATATATATATATATATATATATATATATATATATATATATATATATATATATATATATATAATTTATTTTATGTTATGTAATCATTTCTTCAGCGTTTTTTTTACCATTTATAATATTAATATTAGTAATAGTGTTAATATTATTGTTATTAATATTATTATTATTCTCCAAACAGTCAAAAAGCTCTAGAAGCATGTTCAGTCCTCAGCTGTTTGTATCATCACATTATGTTTGATCGTAGCAAAAGTTAATTGAAAGGTGATGCAGTTTCTCTTGGTGGTTTCTCGGTGGATCTTCTCGTGTGTGGAAGGCTTGTTGCCTGCGGCGTGAATTGCAGAGTCATTTCGTGTCACATACAGTTTCCGTGTGATTCTTCCACAGGTTTCGTATGAGTTTGTGTTAAAGGACCTCACCAGCAGAGGTCACACATGAATACTGCAACAAAAGCTGTTAATATGTCTTCACTCTTGTTTCGCGTAACGCAAACTTAAAAGTTGAAGACATAAATTTGGCTGTTTTTCTGTATACATTAAGGCCAGAGACCGGTTTCTAATGAACTACGTGTGTGTTTTGAGTGTTTTTTTTTTTTTTTTTGTGCGTTACCCTCAGCTCATAATACCATGCCCTGACATTTGCCGTGGGCAGCTCTCTGACCTCCCAGGGTCTCTGGATCTTCCACACACTCTGTACTTAATCTGACGCAAAGCTTGCATCTTTTGAGAAGAAGGCTCCACGTTGTTTTTAATGAATCCTAATCACAGTCATTGCAGTAACGTTATGCTGATATTTGTATTCTCCGAGCTCTTCTGTCAACGTGATCATCGTTTAATGTTTAAGCAATGCAGTGAGTGGAAGAATTTCAAATTCTAGCGCAGATGAAGTTGTTCAGCAGATCTCACATTGTTTCTGGACATCCTCCCCTCATCCCATTACTGATTCAAATATGCTGACTGAATCTGAATGGGCCGGATAATTGATTCCTGCATTTAAATTTACATTTATTTTCTTGTCATAGGCTTTTTAAATAACTAATTTACAAGGAAGTTCATGCATTCTGCATCTGGATGAATGAACACTTTTACAGCTGTCAGTACAAGTCAAAGACAAAGTCAGGAAGAGCCAGTATGTCAAGAATAAAAATGAGAGGTTGCATGCGATTAAAAACCAAGGATAGTGTCTTCTTCCTCACCACAGTTTCACCAAGGTGCATTTAAAAATGCATCTAAAGCCTATGCCGATATGCTGCCAATGAGCTGCCGGCTCCAACTGAGGCTGCATGCTGACGGTGAAACAAATTTAAATTTGGGAGTGAAGAAGAGAGAACGCATTGCTCACGAACATGCCAACATTCTCCTTGTGGAACATTTTAGAATTGTAGAGCTGATAATTATTTACAATCTGATTACGCAGCTATAATAAGCCAATAGTGTGCAGGTGGTAAATAAAGGATGTGAGCACTGCGTGATTTATGGGATAAATTGGAGAGAGTTTGGCAGGATCTCAGTTGGATTCTGGAAGGGTAGTTAAGGTCTTTTATGTTGTCTTTATGAAGATAGTGAGGTATCAAAAGAATATTTTCAGAACTGGTTTGCTTTGACTTCAAAAAAAGAACGAAAAGAAAAAACACCACCACCTTTGTCGTTTTAGTTGAAACCCCAAAACACCAGCATGCTTTAAATCGCGCTTGGCAGGAACGTTGAGTAGGGTGTAATAAGCCAAGCTATTAAAACTTTCAATTACTGTCAATTATGTAATGGCCAAAAATGATCCAGTCTTACAATACATGATTCTGGCAAGATTTGAAATTGTTCAAGCAATTTGTTTTTCGTATACCTCTTATATCGTCATACGCAGCATGTCCACCTCAAAATAATGAAGCCTTTCACGAGTGCAGCTGTCGAAATGATGTAGGTGTTTCTGAGGCTTTGTGTCTCAGTCCCTCATTTACAAACCAACACCTCCCTGTAGGTCTTCTCCTTTGTTTGCGGACAGCAGAGTTTGTTCGAGTTTTTCCAGCCCACTTAGGGGAATCGAGACACACAGCTGGGGGGTAAACAAAGTCAACTTTCATAAAGCTTTTTACCTTTACATATCATTGTTATAGCAGCAAAGGCAGTGCATATTTCCCTCCAATTTTCTTATGTAAGTAGATAAACAACTGTGCCGAGTTTTAACGTGCTGGAGAAGCTTTTTGTAGTCAGCTTGATGTTTGGCTAATCAATGACAGCAGGGTTCTCACTGACTGGGAAATTAAACGATTTCAAAAGCTCTTTTTGATGTCGAGGACAGCTATACTGTACCAGCATTTAAGGCTGACGGTTCTGATGATAAAATTGCATATGTAATTATTAGTTATTATGTTTTAACTTACTTTCATGTATTAGTTTATTTATTATGTGCTGTACGTTACGTTTTTCTCCCACTTTTGTGTTCATTTATTCTCTCTGTTCTCCTGCCTCTTTAGAACTGTTCATTTGCGTATGGGGCTTATGCAATGTACCATGGCTCGTTTGAGCATGGCTGCCCCCGGCCATCCTCAGCTTGCTCTTTTGTAACGCTTGTCACATTGTAAGGTGTACAGGCACACTACACATACTTTCAAAGAGAAAAAAAAGGCGCACACACAGCAAAGGGATGTTAAAGTACAGTTAAAAAGAATAAACAAGACAGAGGACAAACATATACTTAGCTAGAAGAAACGATAAAGTAGAATTCGCGTGGTAAAACGAAACTTTTGAGAGAACCGCATATCACAGTAGTACAAAAATACCATTAAGGAGATCATAAGACTAGTACCAGAGAGAAAAAAAATAACAGAAAAGCATGTGAGGGGATGCAAATTAGAAAGCTACAGATGTAATGAAAGTTCTATCTTATGTTAACCGCAGTCTACCAGAAAAGAGAGCCGGTTGTGCTTTGTGTTCGCTACCAAAGGGAGCAAGAATCTGATTTGCGTCCAAAATAAAAATAGTCTGTTTTTCTAACATGTTTAGGATCCATAATGGCCAACAGAAAATCGTTTTCACAAAGATCACAGGCACCAAGGATGGTGTACTCTGTGTAAATATAGGTTTATCTTAATAGGATCTGTTCTTCTAACACTTTCCCTGTAGTCACCCTTTCACCAGGAAGGAGGTGCACCGACATACTTCCACATAGACAAGAACACATACAATGCAATCGCATCACATAAACAGAAAGAATTGAGTGCATTATGTTAATGGTTCCAAAAATAGAACGTTTGTGCTTGTTCAATGTCGTTACTTCTCAGTGCAGTGACCGCCAGAAGTAACAGTGAGAGAAACGAGTGAGAGAAAAACACTTTGCATCTCCTAATAGCACTCGACCTATTGAAGGGAGCATTTACTTGGGGATTTGTTTGTTCTCTAGTTGCACCACCATCTTCTTTTCTAGCATAGGAGATTGGTAGAACGTCTCTGACAGCCTCCTCAGAAAGTTCTTGGTCTTTCTGCTACAGCGTTGCTAAATTGTCAGTCCACTCCAGTCTGCTGTTTGATGCATTTCCATGTATTTGTGGGTTTGTACTATCTCTCTGTTTCCATCCTGGATAGCTGTATGAAAATGTTTTGCTTTATTGCTGATAGAGATTATATTAAATTAGCATACAAGTAAAACTAAAGAAGGTTAAAGAAACAACATAACAACCAAACAAAATGTCATTCCAAACTTTCTTCTGGGGAACACAACGTGAGATTTGTAGAAATTATATGAGGGCTAGATCTACTGAGGTCCAAAAAGGCCAAAAAGCAACACGATCCTTTAGATATTATTCTAATATGCTCGTTTGCTGCTCGAGAAACATTTAATGTTATTATCTGTGTTGAAAACAATTGTGCTACTTGATAATTTTGTGAAAACTATATAAATATTTTTTCAGAAAATAGAAAGCTTTTGGACTATAAATGTCATTATACTGTCACTTTTGATACATTTTGCTGGATAAAATAAAAAAAGAAATTACAAAAAAAACCCAAACCCAATGATAGCACATGTTCTCAGTCTCAAAAACGGCCACATATTGGTAAAGCAGTGAATGATTCACGAGATTGGGGTTTCCCACCTGAATAGCCTTGGGCATGATCCTAAGTCAGCAAGGCAAGATATTTTTACAGTATTTAATCAAGAGCCATTTTGAATCTGAAGCAAACCTTTGGCAGTTTGAACAAATGTGTTTTATTAAAAGTGGCATATTAGCCATCAGGAAATGTCAAAGTTTGTCTAGCCCTGTCTGAACCTTCTCTATTGGAATTTCTAAAGTGTGTGCTTGAGATTGAATCGACAACTATCCTCAAAGCCGTTTGCTTAAGGCAGGACCTTCGGCTGGAGATTGGCAGTGGTTATTTCCTAATGCACACGCTGTGGACATCTCTCCTCTTGCTGGAAGTAATGGAGTCAAATGCTGACACACACAAAGTGTCATGCCGTAATTGAATAGAGAATTATAGAGAGATAAAGAAAGACAGCGAGAGGCGATGGAGCCAGAGAAAAGGTCACAAATTGTCTGACAGCAGAGACTCTTCCGCACAGGGTTTAATAATCAGAGCAATTTATAAATCTACTTCCCCCTTTTGTCAAACCTGAAAGTTCTGAATCTGAATCATGGCCTGTCTCACTGTGTTGTAAATGCCAAGGAGTACCATTTTTTCCCAGCCTTCTAAGAAATATGAATGATTTTAAATACATAAAAACACATGTGAGACCCCCTATATTTTGTCGCTGTGAGAGTCATCAGAACTAACAGATTTATATTGAACAATGTTGCTGACTCGCAAGCTCCCAGAATGCATTGCAGCACGAATAAATTTTGCGGATAGTGTATTGTTTTGGGTTTTGCTGACTTTATGCTATTGCTCTTTAGTCATTCATTGTGCAGTGATCATCATTTAACACATTGAGGTTTATTGATTGTCCACATAATTTTAGTCTTGCTTAGTCAGATGTTTGACGTGTGGCATAAGATCACAACTTAGTCTTAGTTGCAACATTTTATGGCCGAGAATTTAAAACTTAATCCGAATATCTTAATCAGAAGACCGCCTGACTGATGTTTAAAGCCACCACAGTGTGTTTTAATGTGGCATTTAAGAGCATGTGCAATGAAATATGTGACTTTGGGACACAAAATCTTAAATCTTAAATCCTATAGATTAATTTGCAATAGCAATAGCTACCAAAACACCGTGTGGGTCAAAATGCTAGATTTTTAATTTATGCCAAAAATCATTAGATAAGTAAAGATCATGTTCCAAGAAGATATTTGGTAAATTTCCTACCGTAAAAATCAAAATAATTAATTTTTGATTAGTAATATACATGGCTAAGAACGATTTTCTCAGTATTTCGATTTTTTGCAGCCTCTGATTTCAGATGTTAAAATAGTTGTATCTCTGCCAAATATTGTCATATTCTAACAAACATAACTCAACGGGAAGCTTATTCTTCAAAAAATGTACTCTTATGATTGGTATTGTGGTCCAGGGTCACATATATATCAGAAAACGAAGTTGTCAGCCAATCGGATTAGATCTCGCTACCATAAGTGACATTTGTGTTGAGTTTTTTTTATATTTCTAAATCAAACAATTTCATACAATATTAATCTTTGTCTTGCCAGATGTTCCTTTTCTCACAGCAATTTAAATCAATTATGTGTATTAATGAATCGTTAATAAAGAAGTCTGTAATTAATTTGACAAACTTTTTGGTAACACTTTGGTAATAAGGTTTCATTTGTTAACATTAGTTATACATTAAAACACTCTGGAAGCATTTATTAATCTATGTTTGTGAACGTAATTGTCAAAATCAATTTTTATGTGAATGTTTTTAATAGACCCGAGCTAACAAGAACTAACATTGCACAGTTTAATAAATACATATTGCTCTTTGTTACTTTCTGTTAGCTAATGCATTAACTAATGTTAAATAATGGGACCGTAAACATTTTTTATCGGCTCAACGTTTTGAGTTTAGTGAACAGTGCCTTGTTGTGCTGCATTGGCGTGTTTTATAACATTCCAAAGAAGACGCAGCTATTTCATGGGTTTGTGTGAGTGGGCATGCAAAGGGGAAAGAAAACAATGTGTATATATATGTAAAGGTGTCCATGTGAGATGTTTTTCCAGTAAACACGCCGCTGTGGAATTGAGGAGAGCAGCCTAGCAGCTGTCTGTGGGCCTCCCACGTGGGGCTGGCACGCACATCACTGTCTTTCATCGCTGTCAATATGCCTCTTATTCACCATTTACACGATAAGCTTTCGGCAGCATCCCATAACACACATAAAGTGCTGACGGACTGCCTTAGGCTTCACGTGGATCTGGAAGTGTGATCAATGTGTACGTTACAACCACTTGAGCTATTTAAAGTCGGCATCAGCTGACACGAGCTGCTCTTAAACAACAAGCGCAAGTCAAGAGAGACACAGGTAAGCCTGAGTGTTAATTTGCCTCAAGTGAAATTATAAAGATTAAAGTCTTTCTAGTCTCAATATTCCATTGATTTTACATGCCGCCAGACAAAACAGCTGTGTCCTCTTATGGCCTGCGAAATGGAGGCTCTTTTTGCCTTGAGGTGGATCTGTGTTCTCTGTGTATTGCTGTAATATATAAAGCAGCCTTTGGATTCTGCAAGTTTAGTTAGAAGAAGGTATTTTGAAGAATGTTTCAACAGTTTTTGTTTTTGTAAGTTTGGAAACAGCATTAAAAACAGCAATGCCATAAAAGTCCACAAATTGTTCCTTTGTTTTTGATATATGTATTATTAGTTATAACAGATTGAAGACTTGTACATGAGAGGACGTGATGATAGAAAAAAAGTGTAACTAGTAGCTTAACTAGCTGCTTATTACCATTTATATTACAAGAATATTAGTAGCAATTAAGCACATATTATGCCTTGTTCTATGTGACCTTATCCCTAATCCTGCCTAATACCTAAACTTAACAACCACCACACTAACTATTAATAAACAGCAAATTAGGAATTTATGGAGCGAAATTATTAATAGTAAGCATTCCAAATAATAATTTTTATGCTTTTGAGAACAAGCGTAATAGATGCTATTACAGATTTTGATTTTGAGTTTTTCTTTTTCAACTTAATTTGCTTAGTTTTATTAATACATTGTGTGTTTTTGATTATTAATGTCTTTATAATTTTCCACTTTTATTTCAGCTTAAGTGTTAGTTATTTCAGTGCATCAAATCTAACATGTGTATCAAGTAACAATTTTTTTTCTGTGGATTTTGTTTTATTTTTTTAACAATAATATCCCTATAACGAGCAAGAATGGTTTTGTTTGCACAAAATCGTAAGAATACTTTTTTTTGTAATAAAACAATTAGAAATAGAACAAAATTGTACAAATGACAAATTAAAAAAGTAATTAAAAACATCTTAAACATTAAAAAAAACCCACTGTTCATTCCTCACTTAGACTTTCCTGTATTGTGGTTATGCTGTGGATGTGACTGTACATGGCCCTGCTCCACTCGCCTGAACTCCTTTTCCATATTAGTTATTAATGCTTGACTTCTTAGCAGAGACTTTATTAGTCTGAACGTGCTGTCTTGGCTAAGAATGCGATATATCATCAGTGACAGAGCATTACATGATTATCATATCACAGAGGCCCGATCTGCAAACAGGATTTAGGTCCTTTGCATCCTCAGGGAGCACTTCCTCGCAATTGGCCCCTGATCCGAGGGCAGGGGCCATGGCATGGAGACCGCTGTAATGAGTCTCAACTCCCCTTCCTCAAGGGGACAGCACTTCACTTTATCCTTTCCACTTCTCCTTTCAACCGGTTCTGCGGAAGCAAACTGAAAGAGTAGGAGGAGGAGAGATAATGGAGACTATTCAATGAAGGAGAGAAGTGGCCACCTTTTTAATGGCTGTGTCAAATGCCACGTTCTCTCTCTCTTTCTCTTTTCCTCGGGGGAGACTGCGTGTGTCCAGAGAGAACCATAGCTCTGCTGCATTACAAAAGTCTTGTGTGTATGTGTGTGTGTAAGAGAGAGAGAGAGAGAGAGCAAAGATGATTCTGTTTGTGGGTGCTTAAGGATTTGTATTGTCACAGACATTTCGGTAACAATTTGTGCCTTGATTTGTTTCCGTTGCTATAATGTTCTCGTTGCCTTGCTATTTTTATACCTAAGAGGAGGCTGAAGTCAGCTGGCTTTAGCCTCACTAAAACGCTAATGAAGACTACAGAGGATGACTTAGTCTTTTTAATGGCAGGAAGAGTGTTCAGGTCTTTAACCCACCTTCTATGGCTAGACCACTGTGTATCAATTACATTGATGTCAAGACTGCATTGCAATTCAATTTGTCAAATGGAAGAATGAACTGATTAAGGCAGTTTCTACAAATGGAGTACAAATTAGGCCTTGAAACTCAAGTCTTTTTTCTTTTGAACAAATTGCCACTGAAAGGAAAGTGTTTAACCTTTTGTAAAAGAAAAAAAAAAGGTGTCTGGTCATTTAAAATGATTAGATTCAATCATATATGTGCTGTTTTATTTTAGATATTATAAAATATGATATTATTATTATTGATCTTTGTTTATTATTATTTTGAAGTTAGATAGTTAATTTGCATATTTAGCCACCACATGTTGTTTTGTAGTTAGTATAAATAAATAAACTAAGATGTATATATACACTGCTATTCAAAAGTTTGTGGCCAGTACTTTTATTCTGCAAAGATGCATTGAATTAAAGTTGGCAATTTCAGCAAAGATTTCAAATAAATGTTCTTTTGATCAGTTTATTCTTTAGAGAATACTGAAACAAAATACCTAACAAAAATATTAAACACCTCAAATTGTTTTAAACATTTATAATAAAAAATTGTTTCCAAATCATCATATTAGAATGATTTTTGAAGGTCACAGTGATATATTTCATTTGAAAATATGCTGAAATAGAAGGCTTTTTCTTTTAATTGCAATTAACTTTTGGATCAAATAAATGCAACCACAATGAGCAGAAACTTACCTCAGAACCTCTGTTTCCAGAGTGGAATGTCTTGACTTAGAAAGTGCTTTAAAGTTGCTTGCAAAAATGTTTAGTAGCATCAGTGGAGAAAATGCTCTACTGGGTCAAGCTACTAGCGTGTGAGTGCCTCTCTTCCTTCCCTTTAGCTCTTCGGTTTATTCTCATAAATTATGCTTCTGAGAGCTTAGGCTTTCGAGAAAACATCTACATATATGACCATTTTAAGATCTGGTAAACCAAAGAAAGTGTTTCTTCCATTCCATACTAGTTGGTTAAACTGATTGGCAGACAATAATTTAAACACTAAAGATACATCTACAAGTACTGTACCAGTTATTTATGTACATTTATAAATGTGTTCCCTTATTTTTCATTGTAGAGACAAGCTTCTTGTTGGGCAACGCTCAAATCGTGGAGTGGCCTATAGTTTACAGTAATGACGGATTCTGCAAGCTGTCTGGATACCACAGGGCAGAGGTCATGCAGAAGAGCAGCACCTGCAGGTGAGTGCTTCTCCACCTCTCTATTTTTACCCTGTCCTAATTCAGCAGTCAAGGACAGGCAGTGATGTGATTTCAATTTATATTCGCAACTTTTCTGGCTAAGGCATGCAGGATCCAAAAACGCATTAGTGTGCATCATAACTAAATTATGTGTTTTCATGGAATTGCATTATTTTGGATCCGAAAACGAAGCCTCACAAATATTTCCAGAGGGATTACGCTCAGATAGCAGAAGCTGAATCTATTAAACTGATGCAATGCAGAATATGAAGTAGACGAAAGGACAGAGTTTGATCATTTAGTATTGCGTTCTATCTTTCTCAAGCGAGAACTGACCGCTATTCCTGCCAGATTCCCTCATCAGACAAGCGAGGACGTTTCGCTAATGATTTGTTGAAGTGCTAGGGACAGAAGTGTCATTTTCTCACTCTGCTTGAGTTAGCAATGATGCTAAAGCACACTTCTCACATCAGTTCAGCCGTAGTAGAATCTGCATGTGCTATTTAGCCACTCAGAGAGCGCATTTCTCCTGAGCCATCACTGAACACCTTGTTAGCGCTAAATGCGCTCAGTAAGGTGCCAATCATCGGAGTAGAAATAGAAATACCAACTGCAGCGATTTGGCTCTACCTACATGCAGTGATATGGATCTGCCTACAGACTGTGATATGACTCCAGATTGACTCAGGATTCGAGGGAAATTTTAGAGTTAGAGTTGGCACTAGCCTTTGTCAGCTAAAGCAATAAGGGTGAGGATTTGATACTAAAAATCTCTGAGTAGCTTAGGGCCACAAAACTCAAATGCACCATAATTACCTCGGTATTTTTAGTTTTATGGAAGCTGAAATGATAATAAGATGCAAAACAAATAAAATCTTTAAAAGGAAACTTGCTAAAGAGGTTTCAAAGTCACCCAGTCCAGATTGTAGTAGTTTGCTAAAATCGATATATTACGAGACTCACGTGTCCTCCGGTGTACACTTAAGGAAGAAATGCACTGTAGATAAGAAAGATAGAGAAAGGAAAAAGTTTGAGGGCTCAGTAATGTGTAACGTTCTTTGACCAGTTCCTACACTAGTTGTTTATTAGCATGCATAATACTAGCATTTACTAATACTTATAAAGTACGTATTCTGCATGACCACATCTTTAATCCTACCCAATAAATAAACTTAACAACTACCTTACTAACTATTAATAATCAGCAAATTAGGAGTTAATCGAGGCAAAATTGTAATTAATAGTTTTTATTTAATTAATGGTAAATTGTGTCCAGGAAAAAAAATCCACATTTTAATGTTGTCATGAAATTGAAAAATGGTAAATATAAATATAGCTATTATATATGCGATATATTGATATCTAATGTATATAAAAAGTTACACCACACTCATTCTACGTCTTACCTTTTGCTTGTGTCAATTCTGAAATCTACAGCTTAGTCATTGTGCATCATGAATTTTACGAACGTCTTATTTGTAATCATTATTAGATTGTATTATTCACAAGTATGAAACCAATTTGGCATTTTTTGAATATGATGCACGTTTTTATTCCAGGTTGTATAATCACCGAAACAATTGAAATGAAACAATTAAAAAGCTTAATTATAAAATGAACGTGAATTATATATTTTTCCCCTCTCCCTTTAATGACATTCAAGCAGCGTGAGCAAAGGACTCTAGAAAGGTGTACGCATGGTCACAAATCTACTTAATGAGCGACTTAGAAATACAGCAGAATAATAAATGTTTTGCATGAACTCTTTTCTTGTAAGCTTCTTGTATTTTTCCAGGCTAGAATTATAATTTGAGTGTCTTTCCAATGTGTAACCTCAGTCACTAAAAACGCAAGAATATCTAGTCTTTCAAATTCAATGCTTCCTTCCTTTTACATAACCTTAAGGGCATGTCTGAACTGTGGTTCAGTGTCTACTGTTTGTCCAGCCTGCACATGTTAAATAGAACGGCTGCAGTAACTGACAGTGTGTGTCATCAGCCACTCCCCTTCTTGTGCACACTCTGTGAATTAACTGACATTGAAAGACAAGGCAGAGTTTGCTGGGCGGATGTGTGTGCCACACAGGTGTGCGCCCTCTCCTAACTCTCTTTTTCTGCTCTCTTTGTCTTGCTCATTTTCATCACCTGTTTCTCTCTTTCCCACCCACTTCTCTCACAACCTTTTTTTCGACTTTTCATCCTTTGTCTCCCTGCCCCATCCCCACCTCGGCAGTTTCATGTACGGCGAGCTGACAGACAAGAAGACAATAGACAAAGTCAGACAGACCTTTGATAACTATGAGTCCAATTGCTTTGAAGTGCTGCTCTATAAGAAGAACAGTGAGTATTTCCAGCAACGATTGTTCAGCTGTGCCTGCTGCATCTAGAAAAGTGAAAGTACAGAGATGCAATTGTGTCCTGAATCAGTGAAAAACGATTTAAGAAAATAATTTTCATTTGAAATACAGTGGAGGTCAAAAGTTTACACCACCCTTTCGGAATCTGCAAAATTTAAACTTTTTTTTTTACCAAAATAAGAAGGGTTCATAAAAAATGCATGTTATTGTTTATTTGGTTTATTTTGGTGAATAAGCAATTTCATAAAAAATATGTTTACATGTAGTCCACAAGAATTAAATTATTGTTTAATTTGTAAAAATCTTTAAAGTTTAAATCCCTTTTGACTCTTATTATTGCGTTGTTACCTGAGTTATCCTTGTTTATCCTGAACAATTAAACTAAAATACTTCAGGGATCACAAATTCTTTGATTTTCCAGCCTTAAAATAGAAATGGCGTTCTTCAATGTATTCGAATACTTCCTAACAATGTATGATTTTGAGATGCATCTCCTCACACATCAAGGATAACTGAGTGAGCCTATTCCAGAAGGAACTATTCAATAGGCTCACTGATGCTCTAGAAGGAAAAAAACATGCATTATGTGCCAGGGGGTGAAAACTTTCGAAAAGAATGGAGATGTGTACATTTTTCTTATTTTGCCTAAATATCTGAGCTCATCATCATCATCCAGTCTGCCTGGAGTGACATGAAGAAACAGAACAAACTGAGATAAACTAAAAACTGTGGCAACATCTCCGAGATGCTTTAAGAGACCTACCTGCAAAGCTGTAGTAGTGTTTTAGGCAATTGTGCAAAAATGCTTTAAAATAAGGATGCTGTCAAAATAATGCTGTCGTTAATAATAGATCAATTAACTCATATTACCTAAATTAAATCTACATTTGGTTTGACCATCCTTTGCGTTTAAAGCAACTTTTGCCCTAAGTGCACTTGCATAAAGTTATATTTTTTATTGTTAATTAATATGAAGGTTTTTAAAAGAAAAAAAATAGACCCCTTTTTATAATGCAATGTATCAAGCAGCACAAAACCTGCTCATTCAAAAGTGTGTAATCCACATCATTTGCAATCACAGCGGGAACGTCAATACAGCCAGCAGTTTTTATAGCTTAGTTTTCAGCTCAAATCACGAATGCAAAAAAAATCTCGCCACTGGCAAGGCCAGCCACATCCGAAGTCAATAAACCTAGCAAGCTAAAGGGAGGCAAAAGAGCCATTACATTTCCTCAAAATTGCACACACTGATCACTAATTTGACATGCTCAGTGACAACCGATTAATTACCAAATGCGATCAAATTGTAAGTACCAGTAGGAGCACAGAATCAGATGAGCGACAACTTAACCACCACCTGCTCCTCACATATCGTCTTCATTTATTACTGTTTTCTTAACACTGATTTCCTAAGACTGATTGTTTTTGTTTGCTAGTCACCATTTCAGTTCCGCATGTAAATGCAGCTCACCTTCACTGAAGACATCGCAGGAATATCCCAGACACGTCTTTTTATGTATGTCTTGTCTGTTTATACATTCTGACATTAATGACAACTAAGATCCTAAAGTGTGACAATATTCTATAACAAGTTAAAAGCAGATATTTAAGAGCGTCTGAAAAACCTGTGTTCTCTTCCATTCAGATGCACTCGTTTTAGCTGTCGAGTTGTGTGTGTGTGTGTGTGTGTGTGTGTGTGTGCTACCTCTCCTTATCCGGACAGTCACATAATTTATGATCATGACTGACTCATGCCCATCAATAAAATGTAGCATCTTTGCTGAGTTATTTGATCATTTACACCTCAAGGCATCTTGCATTTTGGACACAATTGCATCTTGTTGGCTCTTGAATTTTTCTAATGCAGCTACTATAAAGATAAATGTCCTCATATAGCCTCTATAAGATAAAGCTGTCCTGTTAAGCTCAGATGTAATGACCCATTAGGCACACGGGTTACACAGTATATTTCTCATACGGGTGAACCGAAAACCTTGGTCTCAATGATCTTCCCCGTCTCCCTCTTTTTTCTCCCGCAATCTATTTTTTTCCACCATAATCATTATCATTTATTCTGCTCCTTCCTTTCCTTTAACCTCTCTGTCACTTTTACTATCCCGCACCATTCTCATCATTTTTCCCCATGTCTTTTATCTTCCTGGTCATGACTTCTTTTAAACCCTCAATTGGCTTCTTTTCACGTACCACTTTTCATACTTTACTTTCCTTTCATCCCGCCCTCTCTCCTTTCTCGCTGCGTTCATCTGGTGCTGTCAGGAACCCCTGTGTGGCTCTACATGCAGGTGGCCCCCATCAGGAATGAGAACGATAAGGTGGTCCTGTTCCTCTGCACTTTCAAAGACATCACTGTCTTCAAGCAGCCTATTGAAGATGAGACCACCAGAGGTAAGAACTCTAAGTCTTATTTTGAGTGTTGCATTTGTCTTGTGGTTAAAATTGCATTAACACATAGACATACACACTTGCATTGACAATGCACGAATAAAAATGATGTAACACATTTGTCAAATGGTTGCATAGTAAATGCAATCTGGATGAACAGTGAGATTTTGCTATATTTTATTAGATTAATTTTTATGTCTACATAAATATTGTTTAATATTTTAAATATTGTTTATTCTATTTTTTTCTAATAAAATGTTCTTTACCTGAAAACTAAAAACATTTATAAGTGATTAACAACTTATTTAAAATAATATTTAAGTAAATATTTAAGATAAATTTGTCTATGCAGTAGTTTATTACTTTATTTACTTATTTTAAGGATATTTTGATATTTTTACTGGCAAAACAGGGGAAAAACTAAATTAGTGTACCTGAACCTATATTTCTGACATATTTGACATATTTTGACTTTTTGGTCTGGGAAGTAAAATTCTGTTATGCTTCCAGCCAGATTTATTCATTAACAGAATTACTTTATAACAACTTTTTTTGTTTTTAACAAGGTTTACATTTAAAAATATCTTATGAAATATAGCACGAAAACAGACCTTATTTTAAGGATGTTTAATTTTACGTATATGTACTGGAGAACTGCACAAAAATACCGAATTAAGGTCAGGAGGAAGTGTTTTAAGTGGGTATGTTTGTGTGTTGCAGCCTGCTTGGCACAATGAGAGTGACAAGCTGTCACTTTATGTTGGAGAGTGCTGCTTGTGGGCATCACTGCAGTCAGCCGTGGAGGCTACTTGTATTGGCTATATGTGTTTTTATGATTGATGGACATTGTCAGATCCTACCTTTCCCACAATTTACTCTTCCCTTTCTGCTTTTCTCTCTCGATCTCATATAAACCAGTGGCTATTTTCCTTGTCAGCTTTTGCCACTGCTAAACTGAAGCACTTGTCCTTTGACAATGATCCTAGCCCACACAGGAGCTCTTTAAAGACACACACACACACACACACACACACACACACACACAATATATATATATTTGGAATTTCCCCTCAGAGACTGGATGGCAGCTGCTGTCACTTTGTGGCAGGGCACCTGTGCCCAACTGAGACTCTTGTCAGTGGGTGTGTACAGAGCAGAGAGACAGGAAGTGAGTTCAGCAAGTATCTCTCTCTAGCAGATAAACAGCCTATCAGATGGAAACACCATCCAGTGAACAGACGGGTTTGAAATTAAATCATTCTGCATGTAGAGGCGGCTGTGGAATAAAATGTGGTTAAAATCAAAGGTTTCAAAAATAATAGGTTTCATAATAGTAACCCTAAGCCTTAAGTACATACAGTTAATTAATAGTACTTAAATGCATGGTTACAATGTTACCTTAAAATAAAGTGAAACCCATAGTTCTCAAAGGAGCTAAAGGAAAGTTTTGATAATCCTAAAGAATCTTTATCTGCAATATTTTCTCTAATAGGTTCCTTATTGAAATTAGTAGTTCCATGAAGAACCTTCAACATCCATGGAATCTTTTAAATTCAAAAAAGGTTCTTTTTTAGCGGAAAAAGCTTCTGTAGATTTTTTAAATGCTTTTAACACTGAGAAAAAATGTTCTTTTAAGAAATGTTAACGGAAAAGTTGTTTAGAGAAACAAAAAAAAAAAGCTTCTTCTCTGGTCTGACTGTGAAAATGTTTTTTCAAGGAATTGTTGATACCAATAAAGAACCTGAAGTCTAGCTTTAGTGCTTGAATAGTAATCTCCCTGCTTTGGCAGTTACAGTCACATGGTATTTGGTATGAAAATGTCAACGAAAACACCACCATTTCAGTAAGCAATTACTGCCTATCTTCTCCCTGTTGAATAACCAAAACTTATCCATACAGTTTTTATTAAATATTCATGAATATAGAAAATTATGCATCACAGGTTACTGGGCTCACATTCCTTTGACATAGATGAGCCTTAGTAATTCCCATGTTTAGAATAAAAGCTTCTCATCGCCGCACACTGAACCACAAACTTTATTAAGCAACTATCAGGCATTCAAATCACCTACAGTGATTACTTTGTAAATGAAGGACTATTTGCCCTTATCAAAATGTTAATCTATTCTGCTTCTGACCCTTGATGCACTAATAAATATTAACAGCACAATCAGATTATTCATAGCCTTGCACGCCGTTTGAGCTTGTTGTTAGGTAAATATGAGATCTGTTGTTCTAAAGGGGCATTTGTTAAACGTCACGCGCCAGGTGTGTATTCAGTATTGCTTCATGAATAGCTCATGCACACAATCAGGTATGGAAAGCCTTCATTGAGAGCTTTTGAAGTTCGACATAGCTGTATTGGCAATAAATTAGAAGATGTACTTTATAAAGTTCCTCCAGTAGTGGAAGTATGTATTTAAATCATGATATGATTGATGGATTGACTTACTGGAATGAGACTGATGGGCTATAAAGCATCTGCTGCTTGATTTAAGAGCTTGTAAGGGGGCTGTTTCCTTTAGGCTAGTCGGTATCATGTAGGCATATTAAAATTATTTCTGAAGGATCGCGTGAGACTGAAAACTGGAGTAATAGCTGCTGAAAACCTGTTTTTTTAAATTACATAAACAAATTGCAGTAACACTTTATTTTACGTTTACACCGATTAGTTGCTTCTTAGCATGCATGCTACTAGAATATTAGCCATTTATTAATACTAATTAAGCACATATTAATAACTTATTCTACATGACCTTATTCTAAATCCTTAATCCTACCCAATGCCTAAACTTAACAACTTCCTTACTAGCTATTAATAAGGAACGAATTGAGAATTTATTGAGGGAAACGTCGTGGTTAATAGTCAACAATAGCATTTTAAAATATATTAAAACTTACTGGTTTTGATTAAACTGTTCCTTTTGGCTTCTACTATTGTTTTTAAAGGTAAATAATTGCATGCATAGTGAGGAGCTAGTGAAGCTTTTAGTGTTATTTGCATCGCATGTATTTTGTAATTACTTGTATAATCGAGATCTTCCCCAGAGCTTCATTCCGTGTGACTGCTTCCCCCGAGGAGAGGATAGAGCTAAAAGCAAGAGTACAGTGTGTATCTGTGTGTGTGTGTCCATGTATGTTTCCACGTATGCTGTCTCAAAATCCCACTGGAATAGTGTTCCTGTCGGTAATGCCCTGCTCTGCGCTGGTGGTCCAATGAAATATGCAAAGCATCTGTGTAGAAATAATAAAGCGCCGTTGCTCCCAGTGCACACAGGGTTACTTTGTGTTGGCTGTGCATTTGTTCCCAGCATTTAAAGGATCTGTGCATACATTTAAACCACAGGTGAATTTGTGTTCTTTCTCTGAGGACCTCTGGCCTATCAGCATGATCTCATTGATGGTGGCTTACCCAGAGGGGCACAAACTTCGAATCATAGCAAATAGGGAAGAAAAACGAGGAATGAATATGGGCTCCATGGCAACAGTGAAACCCTTTGAGATCCTTCCAGATCTTTCTGTAAGCATCAGATAGTTACCTGGAGAGGATTTTCAGTTCATCAGGCATATACTTTAGGACCTTGGCATAGACACCAGCAAAAATAGACTAGCCAATAGATGTTCAAAGGAATGTAGCAGCCCTCATAAAAGAAGAATGTGTACAGTCATAGATTCAGAGCTGTAGTTAGAAAAAAATAACAATAATAATAATTTAATTTAGCTTTTTGGTCATGTAAATATCAGCACTTTGCGGATTTTTTAAAATATTTTGTTTAATGTTTCAGTAAGCTACTGTTGTACTAAGCTTTACAGGGTTAAAGAATCTGTCTGGAACACAGTTGTGGTGCAATACTGTACAATCCCAATAGAAAGTGTGCAATTTCACAGCAGTCTGCTGCATTCTCTACGGTCAGGCGCTCAGATCCAACCCCTGAAGAAATTTTCATTCAGAATTTGTTTGTTCATCTGTATCATTACCTGATTTGCTTAATTCCTTTTGTGCATTGGGCGGCAAAACAATGCGAATGGAGTGCGCAAATAAACACTTCTATCAGTGAGTGTGATTCTTAGTGAAATCTCCCCTTGGTCTTTTTCCTCCACTGCTGCAGTCTGTTGCAGTTTTGCAGACCTAGTTTGCCACTCTTCTGCCAGATGTGCTGCATTTGGGCAAACATATGCTCCATTGTAGCTGAGGTCTGATAGGGTTCTGTGAGGCTGCAATGGCCAAACCGAGATTCTCTAAGGCTTTGCCTTATGGCTGCTCGACACAGCTACCTAGCACGGGTTTGCCTCGTAGAAGGACTATATCTGGAAGATGCCTTAGGGGGCCAGTGCAGCGTTGTGACTCTTTGCCCTAAGACAGCCAGATGGCCTAAACCATCCATTGTTTTTCTCCTTTTCTGTCTGTGACATAGTTTTTTTTGCACTGTCATATTTCGTATATTTTTTTAATTGCAGATTAACAACAGTACCCGTATTATGTTAGCTAAAATATAGGAATACATTAGTTTATTTGACACTTCTGTCATAGATGTGTCTTTAAAAAGTAAGAAGAAATAGCTTACTAAACCTTTCGGTAACGCTTTAGATTAGGTAACACTTGTTAACTATTAACTACGACTTTTACCTCAATAAATTCTTAATTTGTTGCTTATTAATAGTTGTCAAAATGTTGTTATTTGGTAGGATTTGGGATGTAGAATATGCTCGTGTAGAATAAGGGGTTAATATGTGCTTAATTAGCACTAATAAATGGCTAATATTCTAGTAATATGCATGCTAATAGGCAAGTGTTACCAACCTTTCTAGTAAATTTTGTGACTTGGAACGTAACACTATAAACCAACATGATTTACAATGTTTATACATATAAATATGTACATTTACAGTATATTCCATTGTACAGCTTTTGTTACCATGACTTAATAATGCTATAACCAGCCTTAAATTGCATCTTAAAATGTTTACTTTCTGTGGTATTACGCCATACATGCTTTGGTTGAGTTTAACTTGTAATGTACCCGGAAAGTTCCTTTAACATAAATGAAGCCAGTTTCTGACATAAAGCTGTCCCCCGCCGAATGGGCTTGAACAGACCAGCGTGCTATTTTCATACATCCTACCAATAAGTGCACACGGCTGATTTCCCCTCCTTATCCCTTCACTGAGTACATTGTTCATGTGGCCGTGCAGAAAGACCTCCCCTCTATGTCCCTGTTGTAATGAGAGAGAGTGGATCCAAGAGTCCCAGTGTGCTCCAGTACTGTATTGTTGTGTTTGAACATTCATGAGATGTGACTTAAATGGAAAAGCCGCAATGTTATTAATGTTTTACTTCTTTTCCCACCCTGTAAGCTTTTAAAAACAGTCGTTCCTGAGGGCAAAAAGAGAATGGATGAGATTAACTGAAAAAAAAAAAACATCTCGCTGGCACGTGCACATTGGTGAAGATCTTACTTTGTAGGACTCAACTGACCCAACTGACTTTAGGGTTACTGAGATCAAAAGACAATCTTCCCATCAGTCTTTATTAATGAGAAAGCAATGACTTCAAACGGGGCTCCCCGTTGGACGCAACATCTTCCTTCATGTCTCCACCATCCCATAATGCTTTCATTTTAAAGTCATAAAGAAACATTATGCCTTTGTGAAGAGCCCCCAAGGGTTCATAACGGTTTCTGTTTTTACAAAGCAAGGAAAGAGTAGGCTGCGTCATGTTGATGGCACAGACTTTAGAAATGGGGCATCATGGGTACACAAAAATATGTGAGATTTTTTGGAAGGAAGGGATGAGGAAGAACAGTTTTCACTGGCGTCAGCATTTGCAGGAGCCTCGGTGGAAATCAGCGTGGGCCATTGCTTTTTGGCTGAGGAGCGTGATGCCAGCAGCAGTTGTGTGGAAAAGTGTGTTTGTGAGTAAAGTAAACAGGAAGAAAAGTAGAGAGGAGGCAAACAATTGTTTCCCGTCGCTTATACACCATTTTGTTTCTCTGTGTGGCAGGATGGACCAAGTTTGCCAGGCTGACCAGGGCTTTAACCAATAGCCGGAGCACACTTCAGCAGCTCACACCAATGAACAAGACTGAAGTCAGCCATAAGCATTCACGACTGGCAGAGGTGAGTGTCACACACGTGTGACCATAAAACCAGTCATAAGGGTCAGTTCTTCCAGTTGAGGTTTAAACATAATTTGACAGCTGAATAAATAATCTTTCCATTGATCTATTGTTTGTTAGGATAGGACAATATTTGAAAACCTTTATTTTGAAAGCCTTTAAAGTTGTCCAAATTAAGTTTTTAGTAATGTGTATAACTATTCAAAAATTAAGTTTTATTATTTACAGTAGGAAAATATATCGAATATCTTAAATATACTTGCTCCAAATATACCCCAGCAACTTAAAGCTGATTTTGTGGTCCTGGGTCACATATTTGTTTTTTCACGATCACAAATTTCCATTGGCTTCTATTGTTTTCATGCTAATGATGTTTTCTTTTTCTTTACCATACTCTTGACCTTCATATAAGCCTTTTTGCATTTTCACTAAAACTGTATTCAGCATTTTTTTTTCTCGCAAGGACCTTTGGCTAGTCAGGTTTTGCAGCTTTTTGGAGTCATTTGGACCTCACAGTGTAGGCAAAATCTGACCCACACACACATATATATGCACATGCAAAAAGGTCAACTGCCTTTGTCTTCAGTCCCACATGGCAGAAATAAAGTCTGACTTCATTTCAAGACAAATGACAGTTGACTCAGCTGTCCATTGACTGCTGACATAAGCTTTATGTCTCTAAAACTTTTCACTGTATTATATCTTATGGTGCCCTTTCATGAGGTATATATTCCTTACAGTGCATAATTTTGACAGGGGAAAAGACTAGCTTAGACCAGCATGATTTTTGATGGTGGTCTCGTTGCACTGCAAAAAAAAATTAAAAAATTCATAATCAGCATTGTGAAAACAGTTAAACGTTCTTAAAAGCTTACTGTGTTTTGTCAGATACAGTGTTTTTAGTGAATACAAAAAATGTATATGAATAGTTCTCATAAGTGGACAATAACATTCTGTATTTAAGCAAATGCTGTATTGTTGTCTACTGCTTTAGATGCTTGAGCTTTTTAAATCGAATGCTTTTATTACTCATTAGCTGAAAAAAATACTTCTGAAAGTGATTACAGCAATATAGTCATTATTGCTATTGTTGTGGTTCAGACGTCACTGCTCTCATAGAATCATTTAAACTTCATAGTTTATAGTATTATTATTGTCCTCGATAAGACTAGGCTTTTATGCTTAAATCAGCAACTTATTCAAATAAATGTAACTTGTTTGAAGGATCTTTGCATATATTTACTGAAAAATAAGAGATAAACATTGAGAAAAAAACATTGTTTTATTTACAGTTTGGTAGGCCATCATAGGTATCCATCAGCAAAACTGGTTGAGTATAGTAGCACTTTTGAAACCTTGTAGTAACATCCGAATACCAGATTTTTTTTTTTAATCTCTCTCAATCTTTTAATTAATTGTATTTTCTGTCTTTCCAAGGCTCTTCAGCTGGGCTCGGACATCCTCCCTCAATATAAGCAAGAGGCTCCTAAAACTCCACCTCACATTATATTGCACTACTGCACCTTTAAGACCACTTGGGACTGGGTCATCCTCATCCTCACCTTCTACACGGCCATCATGGTGCCCTACAATGTGTCTTTTAAGACCAAACAGAACAACCTGGTGTGGTTGGTACTGGACAGCGTGGTGGATGTCATCTTCCTTGTGGATATTGTGTTGAACTTTCATACAACTTTTGTGGGACCTGGAGGAGAGGTCATATCTGACCCAAAGCTCATACGCATGAACTACTTGAAGACCTGGTTTGTCATAGACCTGCTGTCTTGCCTGCCCTATGACATCATTAATGCCTTCGAAAATGTGGATGAGGTAAGCACAGCATTGAAGAGAGACATTTATTTATTTGAGCAATATTAAAGTAGTTACAGTTTGTTAGATAAAACAGCTCACCTGTTTTAAGCTGTGATAATAATAATAGTAACAACTGCTTGTGTATCCACAAATCAGCATATTAGAATGATTTCTGAAGGATTAGGTGCCACTGAAGCCAGGAAGAAATTGCATTTGAAAATATATTAAAAGATAATTTTTTTATTTAATTTTAATTATCATAATATTTCACAATACTACTCTACTGTATCTTTAATCAAATAAATGCAGCATAAGAGACATCTTGCAAAAAATTTCAAAACCTCTTACAGACCAAACTTTTAAATGGTTGATCAGCTCAACAAAACAATCAGCTCAAGCCTGATTCCTAAATAAATGACTCAATATGAACCAATACTTTTTAGTCAATCACAAATATTTGTGACTCAATTGGAACTGTTTTTTAATTAATCTGATTTATTTGATTCTCTCAGTGGCATTTTACGAACAAATTAAGGAATTAATGAAATGTCACCACATTTTTTATTTTTATTACTTTTATTTTATTTTATTTATTTATTGGTTTTGTTGTTCTACATTTATTTCTGAAACAATCCACATTTCGTCCTCGAAATCAAAATAACCATTAATGGAACACTTAAGGAAGCAGAAACTTTAAGAAGAACCTGAATAATTTAAATACTTAAGACATCCATCTCTAGCTATAGTTTCTATTCTCTGATTCTCACCCACTTGAAAGATGTTGAATGATCATCTTGGTTCATCAGCATAGATTAATTTTTTTGAAAATGTTTCTCTCTGCTTTCATAATGCTTTAATTAAATACTTTCATACCTTAAATGATGACTGAAATGGTGTACAATGTGCATTATGTCTTTCATCCAAAACACTGCCAAACAAAAATCTTTTTGTTTACAGTTTATTTGACCAGGTATAACATATCAGATTGTTCTCTGGTGACCAATTACAGGCAAAAGCTCAAATCAATAAACCTTCATCTTCTTAGATTTCATTACTTTTAGTGTTGTGTTCAGTGGAGTATTCAATCAAATTTTCTGTACTCAGCTCTTGCATTATAATTGATCCTCTTTCATGTTACTAAAGTTTGTGATTATTTATCTGTGCATCTTGTTTGTGGTAATTACTGTTTGCACAGGACTTCTCCAGCATACATTTCCATCTCTTATTGAGCAGAAACGAATGCATCTTGTGTTCCTCTCTTTGACTTGCATGAGTGGTGTTGCATGTGCATTTTTTTGTGCACGTCAGGAATGCTTTATTTTTCTTGCTAGAAAATTTTTTCTCGACCCCCTTCCCTCCAACATTTCTTGAGGCTGAATCTCTGACATAAAAACTATATCCATTACTGCCATCTCTTTCCATATCAGTGACTGCTCACAGTACTGGGCATTAGCCTAAATGGTCTCAGCCCAACCAGACAGTTCAATGATAAGTGGGCTGTGTGATTGTTGGAGTCTTTGTATATATGCGTTGAAGAAGAGGCTAGGATGGACAGAATTGTTTGTGTGATATCAGTCGTCTTTTTCCATGATTACAGCTGCTGTGTTGTATATTTGCCACAGGAGGCAGTATTTACAAATTAGAAGTTTTCAGAGAGCTCAGAGATTAATATAAAAATTTTAAAGACATATTAAGAAGTCAAAATGGTTTGGTTAGCAATATTTTTTAACTATCTTCTTTTGTGTTCCGCAGAATAAAGTCAGACTTAGATAGAGTGAACAATTAAATGATTTTTCATTTCATTTTAAATTCCATTTCGGTATTCTTGAATTAAGAAGAAAACCTCTCACACCTGTGTTTTGAATGTAAAGCACTTTTTGTACTTCCGTGTACTTTGAGTTCTTCTGGAGGATCAGTGGGAGATTTTACTTTTTTATCTGTCTGGAGGATCTAATATAGAGAGCTGAGATGGAAGTGATCATCCGAAAAAACTTTAAATGGGCTCAGGCGTCCTAATGGCTGTAGGTTAAATTGGGCGACTGTGGACATTCAGAATAAAATATGATTCTGCTTTAAGGTTCTTTACATTATTAATCTCCATATGCACGGTATGATATATTTATCCAATAAAATAACTCTTTGGATTCCTACTGGTGCTGTAAGTTCACGGTTGCCCAGGCAACAGGCATCCTTTTGTGGTGATGTTGTTGGAATGCATTAGTCTCTGCATCACTGGAACACAATGAAGTCCCAAATCTACAGTGTGCCTAGATCTCAATAAAGTCTTCCTGTGGCATGTGGGACCGTGTGGTATTGCTGTATCACTCCTGCATGAGTTCAGCTAAGGTAATGTCTCAGATAGTTGGTCTGTAGTTGATTGAATGTTTGTTTGCGCAGCTGTTTTATTTCTTCATGCTTAGTGATAATTCTGTGCTCAAACGGAACCTATGTTATATTTTTACTTGGCTGATAGATCAGTCGATAGATAGATAGCTACCGATAAAGCTACTAATAAGGACCGGCCTGCTACTAATGACACTAATAAAACATCTCCATTTTCCCATGCATTTACGCATGCGCTTTTCTGAATCTGTATACAACCCGATGTGCATGTTTATATTGTGCATGCTGTATATATTTTTAAAAAGCTGATGGCTTCTGACACAGCTGCTGTTGAAATGTCACCATCAGCTGGCCCCCAGTGAATTCTGTTTGTCTCCCAGACCTGACACAAACCACAACCTCAACAGGACACTTGTTGAGTTGGCAGGTGTTAATGCTAGTGTGCAATGTGTTAGACCCCCAATGAGCACTGGAAACCAATGGCATTTATCAAGATGATCAACACTAACAATATTAATAATCTTTATAAATAAGAATATATCATTTTTGAACGATCAGTAATTTTTTATTTTATTTTATTACTCAGTTATCAAATGTATTTTTTTTTGTTTTAAGCAACAATGCTGTTTGTTAGATTTGTCTAAAACTAGTAAAACAAATTATCAGTGGTAAATAAAAATACTTTTAAAAATATTTTTTAAAACAAACTGAACAAAGGAGGATATCACTAACTAAAAAAAAAGTTTGCTCATGATAAAATGTTACAAAGAGTATTATAAATATTTGAAGGCACAAGAAGTTGGCAAGACTGTGTCTCTCTGTCATGGGGATTGATGTGCAGCTGTCAGATGTTTTCCTATGAACTGGAGACTGTTCTGTCTTTGTGTCCCCCGTGGGCCACATGTCCAAGTTATTGGCTATTCTGGTCTCTTGACTTGTATTGTGTAATACCTGCTTTTTCTAGCGTGTATTAATGGGACATATACATGAAGGTTCTGTCTCCATTCACTCCCTTTCATATCGTTCCAAACCTGTATGCTTTTTTCTCCCAAAATGAAATGATTAAGAAGCTCTTTACCATGCAGTTTCCTTAAAATATAATAAATATAATATTTTAATATTTTATTATTTTAATATAAATAAATAAAATAAATAAATAAAATATAAAATGGAACAAAAAAACTTGCTAAAAGCTATTGTATATGGTTTTGTTTTTAAATTCTTTTTAGAAGCTTAGCAGCCACTTTATATTTGGTCACTGTATAGTTTTTATTATACAGTATATATGAATATACCGATATGCATAGCTTTTGTGTTTCACGGAATAAAGAAAGTCACATCAGTTTGAAACAGCACGAAGGTGAATGAGTGATGACAGAATTCCCAAGTAAACTCTTCCTTTAATCATTTCACACAAAGGTTTTTCTGGAAGTGCACATCAGGACATGTCAGTTGTTGTTATAGGACACTTGTTATATAACGCTTTTGTGTTTTTTTTAGCGTCTTGATATGACGTTCTTCCCGCATACATCTGCTGTTCGGTTCCTACTAATTACTCTGACGCGTTCAGTGTGCTGCTATTCAGTTCTAATATCTGTAAATGGGTCTCTTGAATGCTAAAGTCCATCTCTGTGTTTATTATATGCATGCGCGAGCGTAGTTTGGCGTGAAGTGAAACGTCTGCCTCTGTCTTTCTGACTTAGGATCCCATTGCAGACTCTTCTGCAGTGGGCCACTTGCCAGCTGCGGCCCACTCTCAACGCAACGGCACACGTGCGGAGGACTCAGTGTTGCCTGTAAGTTCGCTCTCCTTTCTTGGGTTGTTTATGGCTCTTCTGTCCCATTTTCTCATTTGTACGGCGGTTCAGTAACCTCTCTCCTATTCAATGTTGAGCAGAGATGCACTAATGGCTCTCTAATTTATGCTAATGTTACTCTGAATGCTGCACCCCTTAGTGTGTTTGTTTATCTAAAGTGATTTTAGATGCGAGTCAATTCAAATTAGACAGCACAAGCTTCATTCCCCATGCCCTGACACACACAACCACACGCGGCATGTTTCACCAATAGGCATTAATGTTTCTCTCTTCCATTATCCCAAGATACAACTGTGGGGTCGTCACATCTAACCGAACATTTATGAGCACTCATAACCTCTAATGTTCACACCCGATAGCTACTCATCTGTTTGGCCTCAAAGACAAAGACAAAAAACTTCATGGTTTACTAAATGCTACATAAGCACAGTTGCAAATTAGATATAGGCCCTCAAAATGATAAATTACTTGGAAAAGTATCCATTAAGGAGCTGCTCCGCCTGGGGAGTTGACTATGTTGGCAAAATTAGCATCGTTTTTTTTTTTTTTTTTTTCAAGCGTAATAAAAGCCTTAGGATTTCATGCAATATTGCAGAATGAACACATCTATTTTTACCTCCCTTCCTCCGTGTCAGTGTCTGGGGAAAATTGCTCCTTTCAGGAACATAAAGCATGTTTGAGAAATTAGCCTTTTGATTATGTGACGGCTGGAACAAAAAAGCAGAAATTTCTCGGTGGAGGAAATGCTAATTAAACCTGTGAGGTACACATCACGACCACTATTTATAAACAGTTCTGGGCTGACAGTCCAAAGCTGTTGAGGATGCAACAATTAGGTATTCTTACTTCTCACCCCCTCGTTTTCGCTCTGCCAGCTTAAAAAGTGAAATCCATCAAGTGTCTGCGCAGAACTCGTCGTTCCATTTTGTCCTCCAGATAACCTCGCAGCTGTCCTCTAAGATAAGAAACGTTCAGTTGTGGAATCACAGAAATTGCATTAAAGAGTTTTTTGTTTTAAATTCAATAAGAAATTGATGCTTTTTATGGGAAAAAAATAATATTATTCATTTACAAAGCTCTGTACATGCTCATGTCTTTTGTGTGTTTATATTTGTTAGTTTAGATATTTAATTAATATTTCCTGTATGATTGCAATATCAGCTGATATTAAAGATTTGTTGATTCATTTGTATCAATCGTTATACTCTATTTTGAATATTATGTTAGCTCTGTTATTATCTAATGCTCATTTAAAGTCAGTGTTAAAAACATGCATCCTTTCAATACGTTTTTTTTTTATTAACTTATGTTTTATTCTCTACGTTATAGTGTTTTATATCAGTTTATTTTAATTTAGACAATTTACGGAAATTTTATGTTAGTTATTTGGTATTAAACGTGTTTATGAAATTTTATACTTAATATATACTAATGTTTATTTAATATTTACTAATGTATATTAATATTTAATTGTTCCTACACTTTTACTCTATTTTTACAAGAGAAAAATCAGCCTTTATTGTATTGTTTGCAATTTTAATAATATAAAATAATTGCACGCGGTTCATGTCAGGTCATGTGACTTGATTTCTGATTCAGCTGGGTATTGCATTTGTGTAGAAGTGCCTTTTAGCAAACAAACTCCAGCAATTAAACCTCTTAGACTGTAGTATAACACCATATTAAGTCTACAGATCTTCCCCCACAATGCTTGCATAAAATGTCTGCATATTTTACAGTATGTAGGCTTACCAATGAGTTAATGCTGTATTTGTGTACGTTAAGAAAACTTACAAATATATGTTAATCAGAGTGGGCTTATTTCTTTAAAGACCTATAATCTGCATTGGCCCGAAGTTGACAAGCAATGTTTAAGCTTTTGTTCAAAGGGATAGAGTGCAAGCGTGGGCGTAGCTGAGTGAAAGCGTCCTCTTTATTTTGCTTTCAGAGCCAAAAAGACTATATTTATTCCACCCTTTAATGATACAGACTCCACAACATACATCCAAACTATTAGCTGTTATCTTTCATAAGCTCAAAAGAATTTGCCTGATCAATAAAACAACTTTGTCCGCCCATGAGATCTAAGATTCTCTTTGGGTATGGCGAATGGAGTTGTAGGATCAGTCAAAGAACCCCAACTATCCATCCTCTCTTCCTCCGCTGACATGAAAGTAGTCAGATCAAAGTGGCTATAGGCTGAAAGAGGAAGTCTCTGGAGCTATATGACACCCATCAACCTGGAATTATTCATGTTCAAGTGAACATGGAAGATCTCACCTTCAAATCCACACCTGGCTTTTTCTAAAGTCATGTTAACTAAAGTGCACCATATCAATATAAGACGATACATGCCAACATAAATATGTCTTAATAATTCTAAGCCTTTTCTTAACCAGTTGTTTTCTTTCCAGCTTGGTTTGTTTAATTTGCACGCAGAAAAGCATGTCACCAACCAACACTATAAAAAGTATTTTTTTTGTACAATTGAACATTGTTTCATAAATTAGATTGATAAATATTGTTCTACTTATTTTAGATCTGGGATGTTCACGCCATGAATATTATGATAATAACACAGAGTAACAATAGAGTTGCAGTCACTTGTTGGAAGGATTTTTTCACATCGTAGATCAATGCAGGTGGAGCTGGGGAAGGTGGAGGGTTTCTGTAGCGTGCTGCAACTGCTACAGCAAGCGCTAGCTGAGTATTTTAATGTTTTTCAATATCATCGAGCATTTGAATTGGCTGCTGATGAGAAAAGAAACAGTTGTGCCACGTGAATGATGTTATATGTCATATTTCATAACTCATAACTAGCTATAATGTAATGATTCTTGGCGGGAATTGATTTTTTTCCCCCTCAATATCTGTATCACTCGATTTGTAATTGAGGTCGACTAGTGTTAACATGCTGTTACCATCTCTTTCTCTTGGCCAGGGTCTCAGCAGCCTCTTCAGCTCATTGAAAGTGGTGCGTTTACTCCGTCTGGGTCGAGTGGCGCGCAAACTGGACCACTATCTGGAATACGGCGCTGCTGTGTTAGTTTTACTGGTGTGTGTCTTTGGCTTGGTGGCACATTGGCTGGCTTGCATCTGGTACAGCATTGGTGATTACGAGATCATCGATGAGGGCACCAACAACCTCAAGAGGGAGAGCTGGCTTTATCAGTTAGCTATCAGCATTGGGACACCATACCGCTACAACGCCAGTGGCTCTGGCCAGTGGGAAGGCGGTCCCAGTAAACACACACTCTACATTTCATCTCTCTATTTCACCATGACAAGCCTCACCACCATTGGCTTTGGGAACATTGCACCTACTACAGACGGGGAGAAGATCTTCTCCGTGGCCATGATGATGGTGGGCTGTAAGTACTAAATGGTTTCTTTGCTTTGTGGATGCTTTACTAGACAGATTGGGCTTCAGTTTTACATTTTTGGAGATTAGGGATGCACAATATATCAGCGCCATACCTGTTATTGACTGATATTACAGAGTTTATTAGAGGTATAGTTCATCCAAAATAGAAAATGTTAAAAATATAATCACACCACGGCCATTAAAGATGCAGATGAGCTTCTTCATCAGAACGGATTTGGAGAAATTTTGTTACATTACTTGACTTGCTCAGCAATGGGTGCCGTCAGAATGAGAGCTGGTAATAATCACAATAATTAATTAATAAATAAATAATTCACAATAATAAAGTAATATACAGGATTCCAGTCCATCAATTAATGTGTTGTGAAGTGGGAAGCTGTGGCTTTGTAAGAAACAAATCCATCAAGTCCAGAAATTTACGCTTCAAAAATATGAATCATATATCCACAATATTGCTTTTTGGTTGAGCTATTGCTTTAATTGTACATACAAATTTTATCCTTTTTTTGCATAATCATTTAAAACTTGTCCTTAAAAATAATTATCCATATTTCATATTGTACTTTATAAACAATGTAGTGATGCCAAAATTCACTTGTAACATTTAAAATAATTGATTTACGCTTCTATTTTTTTGTAATTTATAAAAAGTACTGTAGAATTTTGATAAATTATTATTAGGGCTGTTAAATGATTAATTGTGATTAATCACATTCAAAATAATGTTTTTTGTGTACATAATATATGTGTGTGTACAGTGTATATTTATTATTTATATATAAATACACACACATGCATGTATATATTTAAGAAAAATATGTTTGTTAAATATTAATATCAATTAATATAATATGTATGCACGGAATATTTTCCAAACATACTGTATGTGCATGTGTATTTATATATACATAATAAATATACACAGTACATTTATGTAAACAAAAACTTTTATTTTGGATGTGATAGTTTGACAGCGCTAATTATATAGTTATAATCCAAAACTATAAAATAATTATCAGCTTTTGCTATCAGCCAGAATTTTATATCAGTGCATCTTTTATGGTTATGCTGATCTTCTCAGTAGGGAATACACTTAAAATAGCATCAGTGTTTATTACATTTTCACCAACCAGGGTATGTCCACAAACTTTAAGTGCGATTTAAAAGCTTTGCAGACACAATAATAGTATCATATAACATCACATAATTCGATATAAAACTATTTTCTGCCTTGGCAAGATTACGGTTTAGAAAAGCATTTGCGTCATGTCCCTAATAAGACATGCAATGTGCCTTTGAAAACATTTCCTGAAACTTCTCTCTTCAAGCTGCTACATCCAATCATAAATTAATAAGCTTGTGCTTTAAACCTCCTCACTTGTTATTTTCAGAATACTTTCTCCAAAGTTCGTAAGTACTGTATTAGTTGTGTACTGTGCGGCTTTTACCGAACAGTTTCATCAGTAATCCTCTACAGATCCACAGGGCTAGTGGATAGAATGAGCTCCAGCTAACTGTAAGCTGCTGAAACGTAAAGTGAGCCACCCAGGAGGCCAAAAAACAGTGTCAGTGACTAAACAGGAAACAGTGGCACAGTTAAGGAAGAGACATACAGTGTAGGCCAATGCTTCTATAAAAATATGAAGCTAAAACACTGCTTTATATTCTAATTAAATATGCAGAGACAACTATGAGTCAGCCATTTGTAGGTCAACTTCGTGAGGAGTGTAAACTTTGCAAATTAATATTTTTTGTCTTGCTTTCCAGTAAAATATCTAAACATACATACGAGATGAGAAAAAGAAACCGACATAAAAATAAAAATATCTATCAAATGTACTAACGTTCTTTAGATTTATTTCTTTAAAAATACATATTTAGCTGTGATCTCTTTGTTTATTAAGGCAGCGTGACACTTCTGACTCAATCAGTGGTGTGATGTTTCATTTCTACACGTTCAATAAGTGCCAATAGTAGCACAGAAATTACACGCTTCAGCTTTAAAGTTTTAATTGGAAAGCTGACTGAAGGTAGTTTCATTTGGCAGACTCCAGCTTATAAAGCACCGCTGGCTTCAGATCAGTTTTAGTGGTAGTGAGCCGCGGTGCTGATGTGTATAGAGCGCAGTGTTTGCCGTCGGTTTATTGCTTGGTTGTTGTGCATCTTTTCTGTCGTACTTCTCTCTGCGCGCACAAACGGCAGCAGATGGAGAGAAAGTCTTGTGTTGCTTGTGGATTTATCTAACAGTGCTACAGTATGGTGCATTGTGTGGTATTCTGTTGTACTGCATTAGCCAAATCCAGCTAATACTAAATTATGATGAAGCAGACATTTAGCATTAATGAACCATACGGATTCATAAAGACTAGCGGATTTATAAAAACTGAGTTTAATTGCCTGTTCTTAGAGTCATATGTGTGCTAATCAGTGTTTAATGCATGTATGAATGGGACTGGATTTATATTAAATCTGTGGAATTAGCATTAGGTTAATCACCATGTTAAAGCCAGCTGTGCTGATCAGGGCCTTTTTGTTTTAGTAAAACAGAACTACAGACTCTTGTTCGTTTTGCTGGTGCATAAATTTGCTTTGTACTTCATTTTTTTTAAAAACATAAATCCTGGGCTTGTTAAGGTTCATTGTGGTGCTGAGAGAGGAGAGCGAGAACAACTGCTTCTAGGGCCCTTAAAGAGACAGTTGATCAAGAAATGAAAACTTGTTGCAAACTCATATGACTTCATTTTTTCTCCTTTCAACGTCATGAAATTAGATTGTATTTTCAAGGTGCTTCACATATTTATAAGTTCTTACAAAACATATGAAGATATATATATATATATATATATATATATATATATATATATATATATATATATATATAAAAACCAAGTGTTTCTACCATAGTTTCTCCCTTTAAACTATTTGTATAAAAAAATGCTTTGTATTTTTAACATTATCCTTCATGTTCCTAAGAAAAACATCAGATGGGTTTTGAACCACACGAGAATGAGAAAATGACAGTATTTTCATTCATGGGAGAACTATTCCTTTAAGAGCTGTCTGAAATGATTAATAAAACATACATAAGTTACATAACAAATTGCCCACATTGTCCACATCTCCCTCTCTGTTTCACCGATTCTCTTGCGTAGGGTGTAAGACAAATGTGAGGCTATAGTTCAGAAGACTCTGAAGAGCAGCATAACATTTTAATACTGTCTAGGTTAAGACTTACGGTGTGTGCTGATGCTCTGTTCATCAGGACTCCTCGGGGCCACGCTGTCATGTGACCACAGTCTCATAGGGCTTGAATCTACCGATAAACCTTGTCCATTCTTTGGCAGTGACCAGAGCGCTGCTGCAGTGCAGCTCAGTCAGCAGTAATGGTCTCACCCAAGGGTTTTCCAAAGGTTTATGCGTTCCTGGTACTCCGATATGATAGTTTCTCCAACTAAAAGAGCTCGGCAGTAGCCGTAATGACCCTCAGTGGCTCGTTTCAAGCTATCTTTAAGCATCAACTGTTGTAGAGGACTGTTATAGTCAGCACAGGGGAGACATTTGCCTTCAGCGAGGCAGACATTATCAGAAGAAACAGATCTATGTCTAATGGAATCACATCCCGTAAAGTGGCATTATAGTCAGCAAGTGTCTGTGCATTCTCAGCATGTCAACAAACAACAGGAGCATCTGTTAACAACCCCACAGCAAATATGAGCGTGCATATGGGAAAATGGTAAATGTTACATTGCTTGCTATCTGTCTTGTTCAGTTCACGCAAAGCCTTGAGTTTACGTAAAGATAATTAATCTCACAATGTAACAATATTGATGGTGATGAGAATCCTTGTGAAAAAAGTGCACTTAATTGTAACCTAATCTACATTGTCATTATGTTTTAATATTTGACATGCACATTTTTTACAGATATGATATATAGTTTAACATTATATGTTTATCAGTATTTGACAATACTCAGTTTCAAAGACAATATTTCAATAGACAATAGAGCTAATTATGAAATTGCACACAAAGATGAACTATTCTGAAATGTGTTAGAAAGCAAAGTTTAGCTAATTACATTTAATACATATTTAAAACTATAACACGTTTGTATAAAATTAATATTAAATGAAGTCTCTAAAAACATACATCAGTCTGCTCTTAAGTATATTATTTTAAAGTGTGTTATTTCCATAGAAAGTGCTCGTTTTAGTTCTTGAGGGCATTTATAAATAATAAAGACGGTACGATTTCAGTTAGATTCGTGGGACTGTTTTTACAGCTAATTTCAAGGAGACTTACATCAGTTTATAACAGCTACGTCGTTAAGACAGTTTGAATGTGCTGCGTATGACAAGATGTCTGAAACACCCCACTGGGAAAGTCATTTCCACTCACCAGTTGCACAATGTTGTTTTGGATGTCTTTTCTTCATGCTTCATATGTCAATAAGCAGCAGTATTCACAAAAAACAAAGTCGATGTGTTAACTTGTTCAGTCAGTGCAATACATTGATGCATTACTTCATTTGTAAAGTTATTGATCTGCCGTCTCTGACTAAATACTAACTGTGCCAGAG